>NC_071097.1:1291072-1506072 GCF_027358695.1 Spea bombifrons | reverse complement strand
AGTGGAACAACCTCCCTGTGTAAGTGGTAGCTACTTCTAATGTACGGAGGTTTAAGGTTACTGAGAAGGGTGGTGGATACGTGGAACAGCATCCCAGCAGAGGTGTTAGAGGTTAATACAACCATGTCCAGGGTGGCATCTAATGGGGAGAAATAAGACTCCTCCCACAGGGCCAAATTCCAGATGAAGCCCAAACCCGCCATGAATTAATTTATAGGGAAACGCAGAGAAAATGGTTCCGGTTTTACGGCTCGATTCAATTTAAAAATAAAATGTAAAAATTAAGATTTTAAAATGTTTTTTCCTGAAGTCGCCGCCCCCCCGGGGGATAAGATTTGTAAAATGAATTTGTAACGTATCGTTCTTTGGATACAATGGCATTTCTTTTACTATTCTAAAAAAAAAAAAAAGAAAAAGAAACAATATAAAAAAAAATTGAAATGTAAAAATAAAAAAAATACTGCTTTAACCCTTTATAGATTCTTAAAGTGTTGGTGGGTAGGACACCTGGATTAAAGAATCGCTACCTCTTTCGACACAATTCTAAAAAATAAAAAAAAAACATTTAAAAAAAAAAAGTAAATTAAATAAATAAAATGAAAAACGTAACATCTCTGGATGACTAACGACTCGTTTTAATCTGGTGTTTGGGGGGTGGGATTCTCTCTATGGGTTCCTTTAGTGCAGGTGAACCGGACACCTGCATTCAAGAACGGATCCCTCTTCTCATACAATGTTTTTTATTCTAAAAAAATTATAATTTAAAATCAGAAATAAATGGATTTCTGAAGTGAACGAGAAACCCGGATTGAAGGAGGAAGGCATCGTGACCTTGAGCATCTTCTAGCGACCTCGGAGAACCCCCCCCTCCCCCGACACGCTCCGACGCGGGGGTATTCCGGTCTCCCCCGTGTAACACGTTCATCAGGCGGCTCCAAACGGTGTTACGATCACCGCGCGCGGAGAGGCGCGAGACCCAGGTGCCGAGTGACACCTCTGGAAGGCGCGAGAGCGCCGCTGATTGCTTCCTATTATTAGAGGCAAGCGACTGTATTTGGGGAGGAATAAACAGAGCGTCTTTTCTCTCCCCTGTACAGCGATACTGTGATTTCGTGTTTTTTTTTTTAAACCCTCACGCGTTTCGCGGTGGCGATTCTCCTGACAGCAGAGCTGGCGCTCTAATTAAAGGCATCTTCAGGAAAGAGTTTGGCGCGGGGGGGGCTATTCTCTCAGAAAGAGCGGAGGAGGCACAATTATACCCCTTCACGGCTAATAACAGGGCAGGGTAACAGGTATAACGAGGCGGCGAGGAGCGAAACACGCCGGGGAACGTGGAAGGATTATACGGCTGCCGACGCATCTCACAGAGCGACGGGGAGAAAAAAAAAGATAGGCAGGACTGAGAGGGGCATTTAGAAGAATAATGGGGTTTATTTACCCCGTTTAGTTGATAAAGCCCCTTCCTGCTGTTTCTATACACATTATCGGGGCTTTTAGGGCCGTAGAACCCTGCGATCCCCTCATACCCAGCAAACATTCTGACCTCCTAGAAAAGAGGGGGCATCAGGAGAGGAAAAAAGGGAGGAGAGGGGTTTGGGAGAGGGACTGGCTAGACTAGACAAGGACACTTGGCAGGTATGAGCATCTCCATCAGGAGTAAAAGACACGCGAGGCCGGCGGGGTTTACCTGTGTAGGGGGTCTCGATGGGGCAGTCAATGTTCATTCATGGGTGTAGCTGTCCAGCCCCGCGCAGGAAGGGCCAAGTCCTCTCGTGACTGCCGAACCGAAGCAAACCCCAGCTTTCCTGCAGGAAGGAGAGGAATAGGGTCAGAGATAAGGGGCCGCTGCGTCTCTTCAATTCTCACAATCAGACCAAACATACGTTTCCAGAAACATTTCTAGCTTTAGTTTTTTCACCCCAGTTGTAGTTTTCCCCCCATAATATAATGTTTTCAGGCAGCTGCATATCAGCCGTTTGTATGATTCTCGCTCTGATATCTGATCCGTGATCTACTAAACCCCCCGACTCCTTATCATACTGCCTGTGGGGAACAATAGAAAGGCTCGGTCTTAATCAACCAGCTGGACTCTCTGACTAATGAAAGTCTATGGAGGAACGGACTTCATTAGCATCGCCATAAAGCATCAGCTCAGTGTGGTGTTTGAGCCGGGAAAGTCACCCAAAATATCACATGACTGACAGCAATGGCCGCCTCCCGCTGTATACATAAAAGTTATTCCTTGAGACTCCCGTTAAGTCAGGGGTTAATAGACCGCGGTGTCACGTGATTGGGGGGGTGGGGGAGGAATCAATAATTCTCATCATCTGGGAAAGTAGATAAGAGTCACTTCAACAAGATCCGTCGGCTGCCAGCCGACGGATGAGCTGCCAGTGAATAAAAAACCAAAAAATAATAATAATAATAAATAATAAAATAAACAAATAGATTAAAGAAAAAAAATAAAAATAAATAGGTTTAAATAAATAATAATAAAAAAAAGGCCTCTTTATCCAGCGGGAACGAGAAAAAAAATTTCGTAAAAACTCCCCCCAAAAATATTCTGGGAAATCTATGTGAAGTCCCCCAGCGCTCAACTGGTTATTTTTGCAATTCTAGAAGCCTAAGAAGAATAAAGCGGGTTGGCGGATTCCCTGGCTCCGGTCGCTCCGGGGTTAACGGGAACGCGGTGAAATTGGATGCGGGTTGGATGGCTGCTTCGGTGCGCAGGGCCGCTCCGAGCAAAATAAACAGGGCAGGAGATTAATAAATAGGAGGATGGGAATCACGGGGAGCTGGGAAAATGTTCCAGAGCCGTATCGGGTGTCAGACAACACGCATCTCTGCGAGGATCTCAGGCACCTCCGGCCAACCGGCTCCCAGGAGCAGGAGAGGACAAAGCAGAGATTCAGAAAGGGAAGGAAGAGCGCAGGCGGGCCGTGGCCCCTTTGGACGGGGGTTCATTCGCTAAGGGGCGAGATATTTCATCTGGTAGCATTCATTTTATAGTATGAAGGGCACCGTGGGCATTAGACGGGCCAGCAGAGGTCAATGAGACGCACCATCACCTGAGAGCGAGACTCCCGATGCGTTTCTCCTGTACGAAGGAAAGTTTACGGGGTCTATCGTCCCGATCTGGCCAATCACAGGGATGAGGGTTTTAGGGTGAAGAACACCTGCTTGATTATACCACAACTCCCAGCCTGTGGACCATGGTGGCAGCCAGCGACCTGTCTCTGTCCACCTAAGGAACTGCAGGCAGATAGCGGCTTACAGTCTCTACCAAGTTCTCAAGACCAACCCAACCAAACGACTCCAAGCCCAGCTCAATAAATGTGGCATTCCAGTCTACAGCAACTCAGCCCAACTCCACAGAAAACAAGACCCCCTTAAACTGGTGGACTCCACCATCTACTCTCACGAACCCCTCACCAGGTGGACTCTACCACCAACTGTCAAGACCCCCTCAAGCGTTAGACCCATCCACCATCTCTAGATTGTAAGCTCGTTTGAGCAGGGCCTTCCTCACCTGTTGTCTCTGTAAGTGAAATTGTTACGTTACTTGTTACTACTTGTTGTGTCCTGTCCCTCCATTGTACAGTGCTACGGAATTTGATGGCACTATATGAAACAATAATAATAAAGACCTCCTCAACTGGTCGACTCGACCACCAACTCCCAAGTCCATCTCTCAAGACCTCCTCAACTGGAAGACTTGCTAAACTTTTAAGACCACCTCAACATGCAGACTCAACCACCAACTCTCAAAGATCAACCTAACCGGTCGACTCGACCGCCAACTCCCAAGACCACCTTAATTGGGAAACTCTCGAAAACAAGCTGGTTGACAGATTCCACGTTGAAAAGAGAAGTGGAGCTGCACTCACCCTAACTGCATCTCGATCCGACCCAAGAGGAAGCTTCCAACGTCCCACCCAAAAGCACTTGATGCAACAGAAAGTTACTCCTGGTGACCTCGTTGACCGCTGTTGAGCGTTCTTGCGTTAAGCCGGTCTTGTTACTTCCGTAACCCAGCTCACATCTCGGCGTTTAGTGAGCACACCTGCCCGACACAGTTTGCGGTACGTCTGGTGGGTCCACCATTCGTGGACTTCTGCAGAACCAGTAGGCCTACAGTCGCATTAGGCTTCCATCCTTGGACATCTACTTCCCTGAAGAGCTTGCAACGTAATTACTACGCAGCCAAAACAACGCGCCGGCCGGAGAAACGCTCGTAAATATCCACATGGGCCATGAGCGATAGGGTGACACGCCGTGCGGAATTAACCTGTTAGGCGCCAGAGACGCTGGGGGGCCTCGGAGGAGAAGTGGTAGTAGCGGTGACGACCGTCAAAGCTCTCCTGACATTTTTTCGAGGCCATCGGGAAGATAGAAAGAAAAAAAAAAAAGAGCGTTTCTCAAAAACATACAGAAAGTGCTTTAAATTATTCATCGGCCTTAAACAGGATTTTTTTTCATTTTTTTTGAACGGCTCTCAGCTTTTATCAATCATTAATGCGCTCTCTGTTTCCAGCGTGCAGCTCGGGCTATTATGCTGCATGCCGGGGAAATAAATAAATAACAACGAGGCCACCGCGGGCACCAAGCCCATTTCCATGGCGTTTGGGGTGGGGAGGAGGACAAAAACGATCTACTTTTCTTGGCAAGGGGGAAGGCGCCGAGGCGGCCAAATAACCCCTTCTGCGGAACTGACCCAAACCTGCCAACGATCCCAACGCCCCGAGAGGGGGGTGATTTGGTTTTAGGGGTGTGGGCTGGGGGTACTGGGACTTTTGATGCGACTTTGTGCCCCATCTGTGTCACTGAGCGGGGCATTTAGAGGAAGAATAATGGGGTTTATTTACCCCGTTTCATTTATAAAGCCATCTCCTGCTGTTTCTATACACATTATCGGGGCTTTTGGGGCCGTAGAACCCCGCGATCCCCTCATACCCAGCAAACATTCTCACCTCCTAGAAAAGAGGGACATCGGGGGAGGAGAGAGGGCAACAAGGGAGGAGAGAGGGGCATCAGGGGAGAAAAGAGGGCATCAGGGGAAGAAAGAAGTGAAACATGAGAAGAAAGAGGGGCATCAGAGGTTTGCGAGAGGGACTGGTCAGAGTAAACAGGGACTCTTGGTCGGTATGAGTCCCCATACAAAGCCGCAGGGCTAACAAAGTTGGGAATTTGCTGCAAAAACAAGGAATCTGCAGGTTTTCCAAAAATATTCAGAACTGAGAAAAAATAAAGCAATAAAAATCGATGCAGTTGTTTGGCTGCCTGTCTCCCCTACCTTTACCCAGGGTGTAGATGTGCAGGGGGCTTCTGGTGTGCAGGGGGCTTCTTTTTTTTTTTTTTTGTAAACTCCCCCACCCCCACCCTATGCAGCTATTTTGTGATGTCAGCAAGGGGTCTGGCCAGGCTTTTGATGAAGTCACTCAATGGAATGTTCAGAGTTAACACTTCCTCTGCTGGAAGGCATCGACTTCTTAAGTTACCGGGGGTCACCAATAACCAGTAGTAACCCCTCACCCCACCCCCCCTGGTGGACAGTGGTGCAGAACAGGGATTTAAAGGGGGGGGGCTTTCTTTATGTTTTTGTTTGGTTTACATACTACGTACACACGACACGGCTAACATGAAACAGGAAAGCTTTAAGAACGGCAGGGATCGGTCGCAGGGTAAAAGGAGATGGACCGGTGGGTATGACCGGCGAGGTCGTGGCAGTTTGACAGCCCGTTTAAGGGACATCCTGGCAAGAGGTTGCAGCTGAAGGACATCGGTTGAGTTTCTCCAGCTGGAGATTCCCACAAGCTCCTCGGCACCAAACCTTGGCACGCATGGCCGCCAGCGAGCGAACGGGCGACCTGTTCTTGGCTTTTTGCTTCTTATCCCTGCGTGGCTCGTGGGAATTTGTGCTACCTTTTCACGTGCCACCCAGCAGAGATGGTAGAGGCTGACACAGTGAGGGAATGTAAACACGCATTGGGATAAGAATATGAATTTAAGTCGAGAGCGACGACTGATTAAGGTTTGAGTCTTTACAGCAGGAGAAGCGGGCAGATTAGACGGGCCGAACAGGGCCGATCTGCCGGCAGACAATACGTTTCTCTAATAAAGGGTCTGCGGATTTACAAGGCAGCGGCTGAGGCGATGGGGGTGATGCATTACACCGCAGCGTCTGCAGCTCCCCCGTCATCCTCCTTCCGAGCACGGAGAGGAAGCAGTGACAGCTTCCCAAGACGAAGCAGCCCTCCTTTAATAGCATCTTGTTATACGCGGCCACAGATCACAGGGCGCCCGGCAGCTTGATGAAAGGACTCGACGGCTCCAGGCAATGGTGCATTGAAAACAGCTGAATAAATGGGGGGGGGGGAGACGCAATTAACTCCTAGGTGCTTCTCTATGAGAATGCAGCAAAAGCCATTTCACAAAGCGGATACGGCCATTTTTAATATATGTACGAGGTTACTTTTCTCCCTAAGCGGAACCCCTCCAGCGCCGTAAACAGTAACAACCCCCCAGTGTGGTATACATTGAGAACCCCTCCAGCGCCGTAAACAGCAACAACCCCCCCAGTGTCTTATACATTGAGAACCCCTCCAGCGCCGTAAACAGTAACAACCCCCCCAGTATGGTATACCTTGAGAACCCCTCCAGCGCCGTAAACAGTAACAACCCCCAGTGTGGTATACCTTGAGAACCCCTCCAGCGCCGTAAACAGTAACAACCCCCCCAATGTAGTATACCTTGAGAACCCCTCCAGCGCCGTAAACAGTAACAACCCCCAGTGTGGTATACATTGAGAACCCCTCTAACGCTGTAAACAGAAATAACCCCCAGTGTCGTATACATTGAGAACCCCTCCAGCGCCGTAAACAGTAACAACCCCCAGTGTTCTATACCTTGAGAACCCCTCCAGTGCCGTAAACAGTAACAACCCCCACCAGTGTGGTATACGTTGAGAACCCCTCTAACGCTGTAAACAGAAATAACCCCCAGTGTCGTATACTTTGAGAACCCCTCCATCGCTGTATACATTGAGAAGCCCTCCAACGCCGTATACAGTAACACCCCCCCCAGTGTGGTATACATAGAGAACTCCTCCAGCGTCATATACAGTAACAACTCCCCCCAGTGTCGTATACATCAAGAACCCCCCAGCGCTGTATACAGTAATATCGATCTGCCACAAAAACCTGGTTCCCTCTCATTTTGCTCCAATAAACTCCCTTTATCTGCAGACCCGGAGCCACCGTTGCTGTCAGTTATGTGATATTTCCGGCTCAAACACCGCACTGAGCTGATGCTTTATGGCGATGCTAATGAAGTCCGTCCCGCCTTAGACTTAAATTAGTCAGAGTGTCCGACTGGGTGACTAAGACAGAGCCATTCTACTGTTCCCCACAGGCAGTATGATAAGGAGTCGGGGGGTTTAGTAGATCGGGGATCAGATAACAGAGCGAGAATCATACAAATGGCTGCTATGCAGCTGCCTGAAAACATTTATATTATGGGGCAAAAAAGAAAACCGAGGAATAGGTTCAACCTTCTACTAGCAATATCTTGAAACAAAGACTGTCCGTTGGTTGCCCTCCTAGGGCAAGTTGTGGTCCTTTGCATCGGAAACCCCGGTTCCCACAAAGCATCTCCGGCTCCGTCAAAACCCGGATAATTGAGACGGCGCGCTGTATTCGGCAGGGGACGGGCATCGTAGTTAAATTGACAGCAATTGACGCGTATCAGGGGACATCCTTGTCATATAATGTTGACAACCTAACCAGCGCAGGGGGGGGGCGGCGGCCATGCGCGATTCCAGGGACGCCATCTAACCGCGGGTCTACAGCTCTCGGACGGTCATGGAATATTAATTAGGACTTAACACAGATCAGCTATTGTGAGGTTAACGCCGCAATCTTCCTGCAGCAGGGCGAGCAACAACTGCCCCCTCTTACAACCCAATTTATACGGCGACACCGTTGATTAAGTCGGAATGGAATCATCGAACCTAGGAAATAGCTAGTGTCTTATACATGAAGCCCTGCATTGCTGAAAAGCCACCTTGCTCAGCTGTGATGTCACGATGACATCATACAAGCGACGGGAAAGTTTTGGAAGAAACCAGACGATATTTTCTTTTCCTTAGCTGTTATATTTAGAAGATCATATAAAAAAGTAAAAAAGTCGACACTTCAAAAGGTCCCAGCCACAACTTGAAAAGCCATCTCGCTCAGCTATGATGTCACGATGACATCACATTTGTGATGAAAAGGTTTTACAGGAAATTAGGCAACAGTGTCTTTCCTTTCCTTAGATGTTAAATTCATAAGATCATATCAAAATGTTAGTTTTTTGGGTGTCAACCATGGTCCCAGCAACAAACTGAAAAGCCATCTTGCTCAACTGTGATGTCAACAAAAAAACCTGTGATGTCACAACGACATCGTACAGATGATTTTACATACAAGG
The DNA here is from genome assembly GCF_027358695.1 of Spea bombifrons. Taxonomy (NCBI): domain Eukaryota; kingdom Metazoa; phylum Chordata; class Amphibia; order Anura; family Pelobatidae; genus Spea; species Spea bombifrons. Next base: position 1,497,603 of record NC_071097.1, on the reverse strand, counting down.
AAATCAAGTCATGTTTCCTTTCCTTAGATTTTGATTAAGAAGATCATATCAAAAATTAGATCTTCTGGGCGGAAAGAGCGCAGCCCAAGTTCCCGGGTACAAGGTTCCTACAAGATTTGAGATGTTCCGGGACTTGTTCCTACTAGAAAAATGGGGGTTCCGGCTTCTTCTACGCTTTCTATTTCACGTGCTACCAGGAACGGTAAGTTCCACCAGGGGAAAAAAAGGTTCAAAGACCAAATTCTCTGCTCGGTTACAGACAAAAGTGGACCAAAGACTCGTCCCGCAGAAGGACAAAGCCTGGCCTGGCCTCCTCGGGTTTCACAAGAGGTGAAGTCGGCTCTAAAGTTTCTCCAAAGCATGAGAATTACTCCCAGACAAGCTATATTTACCCCGGCGAAGAAGACGCACGCACGCTCGTGGAGCCCGTGGAGACTGGAGTGCTACGTTCGCGGCTATTTTTATGCCGTCACCTTCTTCACGTGCTGGAGATGTGGCACCTGAAGAAGGTGCTAATGAGACCGCGTAGGGAAGTTCCAAAAATACACGCGAGTCGAGAGGCTTTCAGATTCCTCTCTCTAAAAGCTTTTCAAGGGACGAGACAAGAGGACAGCTAAAAATTACCACCAAAAATGTCACTATAAATTTCCGAAGCCTGTTCATGCGTGGTCTTCACCTGCTCTTCACACGCCTCAGAACGTGGGACGTCACCGAGCTCTCGCACACATTTGCTTACAATAGTAAAGGAATAGCCAAAATAACAAGAAAGAAAACAAAATTCCATAACAGGGGAAGGATTTTACGTCGCGCTTGCTTTATTGAGCACGGAAGCTGCAGTACCACACTACAGGAAGTGAAGAGTGCAGCAGTCAAATCATTCCTCCTCCCCTTCCAAACCGGCAGGTAAAAAATCCCCCAAAGTCTGCCTTTCCTTATTAAGATAAAGAGGTTCTTCTGTATATAATCATGATGAAACCAACCCAAAAAAAGGTAAAGCCAACTCATTATCGTCGGCACCATCAACATCGATAGTCTTACTCTCTATGAAACATTCGTGAAGGATGTCACAAAAATTGGTCAAGTTTTCTTTACATTCTACACTTTTTTATGCAATACAAGGATTTTTACAGTGTTTTTTTGAGTAAAAATTATGATTTTATTTATATTTAGAGGCTGAAACGGAAACCAAGAAGTTGGTACAACCCGTACGTCCCTGGGACGGCCCTAAGCCCGGCACACGTGTTCTTGGGCTGGAGCTTTAATTGTTTTCCTTGGGTTCCGGAGAACAAGGACGGTAAACGGCGTGACGTAGACCACGAGGAAGCTCGGGCAGCTGAAATCCACCATTTATAACGAAATTACGGCCGTTAATTAAGATAAGAAATGGAGGAGGAGAGGTCGGATAAGGTCTCCTCACGGCTGAGAATGACTGTTGAGACCTTTCTCTTACAAAGTCACGCTTTTAAGACGTTAGATGTTTTCTTTAACCCAAAAACTAGCTCCGATAGATTTAAAATATGGTTACGAAACCATGGCAACCTTGGCTTATGTTTAGCTACGTGGCAAGTGTCCTACTGGACAAACACGGAGAAGTTACAGATGTTTCAGGCTTATGGCTGGTGGATCCTGGTGGAAACGTTTTAGATCATGGTTTCAGACCAGGACCATCTCAGGTGGGCCGCCACCTCCTTCTACGTTCAGAAGGAAGTTTGGAAGCCATCTCCAGAGGAGTTGAGGGACGTGAGGCCTCCAAGAAACCTTCGACCTCACGAGGAGCCTCCATCTTCCAAAGAACGTCCTCCAACAATAAAGTTCCACCAAGGAATAGTAAAGCAAGGGGGACCTGGACGTCCGACACGCGGGTAAACAGAGGCTGGCCTACGGGCGGTAATTAACCAAAAGGTCCTAATATTTCCTACTTTTACGGTGGGACTCGAGAAAGGACGAGAGTACCGGTGATTACCGAAGCCGAATTAAAGTACAGGAACTTCTCAAAGGTGAGAGATTCTCGAGTTCAGGGATCTACCGAGGAGAAGTTCCTCATTGAACATTAGGACCCGACAAAACGAGCTGGAAGCGTTGCCGTCAGTTAACGTATACTGGGATTTAACCTACAAGAGCCACCACTAGAATCGACCTAGAACCGGCCGGCAGATCGGCCCCAATCCGGCCCCCGTCTAGTCACCCGTTTCTCCTGCTGTAAAGACTCAACCCTTAATCAGTCGGTGATCTCGTCTTAGATTCAGGAGCCTTTTGCATACCCCATGCATGTTTAAATCCCCTCACTGCATTACCCTCTACCGCCTCTGCCGGGAGGCTGTTCCACTGCCCCAGTAGCTTGCTGCAGTGTTTGCAGGCATGTGGAATCCCAGCTCCTTGGCCTATTGTCTGTTAATCTTGTGGTTTCTCCCCTCTTATCTCTGTCTTGCAGTTACAAACCAAAGAGGAAAGCTCTGCTTCCGCTCCCCCCCCACCAACCACCCCAGTGGCCCCCTCCCCGGGCTGCTAGCTGACCCTTTCTCATGCGCGCCTATGCAGAGAATGCCCCCGAACGGAAAAGTACAGAGATTCTGCATTTCCTGACGTGTGTACACATCGCGGCGTGTAATAGCTGGGGGGCACACACGTGCCAGGATATCTCGTATAATTACACGGATGAGGAATTACACGCTAACTATAAAATTATACTGTTTTGGAGAGAAAAAAAACAACATTCTATTATTATTATTATTAATTTATCACTATTATAATTATTATTCTTATATTATTAATTATATTACTATAATTTACTATAATTTACATATTACATTTCATAAAAAATAGTAATAAAAATAAAAAAATTATAAAAAATATTAAAGATAGTAATAAAAATAAAAAAATTATAAAAAATATTAAAGATAGTAATAAAAATAATAATAAAATATTAAAAATAGTAATAAAAATAAAATATTGAAAACAGCAAAAAATAATAGTAATAATAATAAAAAACAATAAATTATTTTGTATTCTATACAGATCTATATCTTTTTTGGCTCACTATTATTTTTAACCATTTATGATCTGAGCATTTTTATCTGAGCTCACAAGGAAGCTGTATGGCGCAGGCGGGGGGGGGATATTGTGGTCTGGCTCTACGTAGACAGGTAGGCGAGCTAAATAATTAATTACAGAGGATAAGTGGCGATTTTATTTTATTATTTCTTAATAAAAATAACATTTAAATTAAAAAAACAAAACAAAAAACGTATATTTACATGATAGCAATACAAATATTACTTAAATATACATTTTTTCCTAAAAAAGCAAAAGGTGCTGCGGAAAGGGTTAAGAGGCGGGGCCCGGCAGCTGACGCACCCCACCGGCAGCGAGGCACGGGCGCCTTGTTTATTCGCCAGCGTTGCCCAAGAAACGCCACTCTGGCAAAACAAAGAGCAGGAGACAAAAGGTCTGAGCGATGCCAGGGGGCAGATCCAACACGTAACGCAAGCACTCCCACCCCCAGGACTCCCAGCCGACACCAAGTTTGTCAATTCTCTGTTTAGCCAGGAAAATCTCTTAGCAAAAGTCTGGTGATGGAGAAAAGAGACACAGGGATTTGGGAGCGGGACTGGTCTAATAAAAGCGGGGCACGTGGCAGGTATGGCTCAGTGGGCTGCGTGGGGGCTAGCAGTCCATAAACAAGCCAATCTCCAGCCGGCTCAGGGTTAGTCGGGGCAGATACGGCTTTGTGGTGTATAGTAAGGGGGGGTAATTATGCTCCAGGGATGGGGCAGGAAGTGTGTATAAACATGGCAATGGGCCACGGGGGGCCTCATAAAGCCGGCGGAGTTCTGCGCAGGAGCACGAGGCGGACAGACAGCATAACTCACACTAACAAGCCGGCACGTCGGCCCCATCCGGCCCCCGTCTAGTAAAGACTCCAACCTTAATCAGTCGTCGGTATGTCTATCCCATGCATGTTTAATACCCTCACTGTATTACCCTCTACCACCTCTGCTGGGAGGCTGCTCCACATATCTACCACTCTCTCAATAAAATGAAAAGCGAGATTGAACACAGCATTCTCAGGGTTTTTACCCCAGTCTCGGGTGAACGGGCAGATTCTCAGCGTTTTTACCCCAGAGTCACACAGTCTCCTCTGATTTAATTAAATCTGAGCGTCCAGATTGGTGCCTTTCTCCCTGCTTTATCACAGCCGGAATCCCTGCTTAAACACAGGTGACGCCATCCAGACTATCGTCACCTCCTGACCAGTCAGAGTTTCCATAGCGACCGTTATTACCATCATCAGGGGCAACAAACAGTGCAGCAAAATGCTAATGGTTGCCATGGAGACAGCACTACTTTTACCAAGCAACAGGAATTATTCCATGCGCACCCGCAGCTCACGGGCACGTCTCCCGATTCCATGCGCACCGGTGTCTTCTCCCCCCGCCTCCTCTTTATCATTCATTGTTCTTTTGTTTGCAAAGTAATTAAGTCGCTGTCATTAATCAGGGAGATAAAGGGAAGGAGCCAAATACCCCAGATGAGAGCAGGGGCTAATAACAGATTCGTGGAACAGCCTCCCGGCAGAGGTGGTACAGGGTAGCACAGTGAGGGTATTAAACAGGCGCGGGATAGACATACGGCTCCTGAATCTAAGACGAGACCAACGACTGGTTAAGGTCCGAGTCGTCACAGACGGGGCAGAATGCGGCTGTCGGGGCAGATTCCAAGCGGTCGGTGGATTAACCTGCTATCACGGGGCATCGCGCAGGTTCAAGGCGCATCCCCAGCACGCGCCCGGAGCCGCCTTCCAGCAGGTGAGGGGTTAGGCGCGAGGTCCCGGGGTAATGATTAAACGCGCAGGGAGTCGGCGAGCGGGTACAAGGTCCGGCCGGGGTAGCGAGGTCTCGTAAAGCACCCTTTTACCCCCCCCACCTTCTCCACGCTGCCAAGGAGTCTCGGGCCCTGCACGCGATCCTTCCTGCGCACGCTATGGGGGGGGCGGCTCTATACAGGAGCAGAGAGGGGGGAGATCTTTAAATGGGGGCAAGTAGGAGACCAGCTGCTCCTCTCCCCCCCCCTGCCCTAAACTGCCCTCCGTCATCCCTGTCGGCAGGAAATCTATATCGGCTTCAGCATACGGCGTCCGACCTTTTACCTCCCGGCGCATCGAGGGAAACAGAACGCATCAACCAAAAAGAGAAAAGGGGAGAATATTTACCCAAAATTTTTAAAAAATTGGGGCAAAAATATACAATTTAACAGAAAATAAGCAAAAAAAAAAAAAAAGGAAAGCATTTTGGGAGGAAAAAGAGTGAATCAAAAAAGACAAAGAGTGAAGATATTTTTTGGGGTAAAATAATAACAATAAATAAAAAGCAAAAAGATAACTTTTTTTGGAGGGGGGGCAATATTATAATATTTATTAAAAAAAAAAATGTTTAAAAAAAAAAAAAGCAGGCAAATTTCTACTTTGCAGTCCGTTAAAAAAAGAAAAAAAAGCCAAAAAGTAGAAGAAAATGTAGAAAGTGAGCTTCTACATTTTGTAAAACATCCAAAAAAAAAAAAAAAATGAATTTTAGAATTATGTTTTTTTTGTTTTTTTAACTACTAGTTATACATTGCTTCGGCGTTTCTCTCACATCAGAACTGGCCTCAAAATAGTGGCATTTTGGGTCAAAAGGCCAAAAATTCAGAAGAGTTAAAAAAAAAAAAAAAAAAAAAAAAATCAGAATCTCCCCCCCCAAAAAAATTCTAAATCATTCAATTTAGATTATATTTTGAAATTTTTTGTAAAAGTAAATAGCTGCTGCTCAGACAGAGACCACGAGCGTTCAGGGGACCCCCGCGACGCCCCCCCCAAAGCCGTATGAGAATTCCGGCGGTCAGCGCTGGGTATGAAGGAACGCCGCGCGCGCGCGCGCTTCGTTCTGCGAGGAGAGTCTTCTCGTTAACATTTTATTTGCATTTAAAACAAAGTTTGGGGCCGCGTTTGCATCCGAATAGGAAAATGCCCCCCCCCGTGTGCGCCCTGCCCCCGTAGCCCCAGGCAGAGTGTCTGCCCAGTAGAAACCAGCTGATGCTAATCGCCAGGCTATTCTTATACACCCCTCCACCCCCCCTTTTAAAAAAAGATTTCCCCACCATAGCTGGGGAGGAAAAAGGAGCCATTTTCACTCCCACTTTCCAACATCCCCCAGCTTTCTTACTGCCCCCGTTTCTGCCCCATGAAGGGTACCTCAGCCATAATCTATGAGCTCCGGTTCCACTAGTTTCTATGGCGACGGCCTATCAGGCCGTGCTATTGGATCACATGACAATTAAGCGTTTCCCGGCATTAATCGTAAACGAGGCCGAATTGTAACATAAACGGTGCTTTTAGGGTTAAACCTGGGATTCTACGCCCCGCTCCACCCCATTATTATTTAATCGCTATATATATATATTTAGGGGTGGGGGGGATTTCAGCCTGGTCGCGGCCCCTCCGCGGCCCCCCAAGACACCTCGCGCTAACCAGCACCTGAAATTTGTTTGTTTGTTTCCTAAACAAGCCAAGTGTTTTTTATTATTATGATTTTTTTTTTTATTCCTCCTCGGTTGCCCCTGCTGTTGCGATCTCTTTATTCCTCCCCTTCTCTCTCTCCCCTCTCCGCGCTGCGTGTCACACAGCTCGCTGGAAATGCCTAATGAGAATTTGATCTGGCGTCCAAAACATTCCCCGCTCCCTCATGGGCAGCTGCTTAAGTAGCGTATTCGGTGCAGTTATAATCTGCTTGGTCAATTCTCCGGGGAGGAAAAAAAATATATAAAGGAGGGAGGGGGGGCGAAACTGTGGATAACGTATGCCTTCTCCTCCTCGGCAGACATGATTTTATAACGAGAGACAGAGGGGGGGTGAAGGAGACTTAAGGTTCGGCGCCTATAGGCAGCGCTTGGACCGAGAAGAGCGGAGAATTCCCACGGTGGCCTCCAGAGCAAAGAAGTCGAGACGTTCCAACAGAACCCGATACATTGTTACACGTTAGAACACGTCTGCCCCGGCGGGGGGTCCGGCCATGTCCCCAGGGGGGGGCACGCTTGGTTTAGAGACCCCAATGTTGAAAATAAATGTTCGGATACAAGTGGAAGAGACCAGCCGAGCGTTTTAACGCGTGGACCATACCAACATTCCGGACCGCGGGGGGGGGGGGCGCTGGACAGGCCCACGGAAAATGCGGAGTAACCGGAGCCTGTGATGAAGAAACCCTTCTCACTTGTGTTGTTTTCGTCGTATGAATATTTAATTCCGTGTTCTAACTCCACCAAGACGAGGCCCACACTTTCTGAGGGTGGGGGATAGATAAGCAGAGCAGCCTCCCAGTAGAAGTGGTAGAGGGTAATACAGTGAGGGTATTAAACATGCATGGGATGGACATACGGCTCCTGAATCTAAGACGAGACCAACGACTGATTAGGGTTTGAGTCAGGATCAGAACCTACGGGGGGTCCATGTTCCCCATTTTGTGTAACGCAGGGGGGTCCGACTACGTCCAACTAGTAGCTTGGTGTTGCTACGTTATTAGCCATGGTGTGGGGGGTGGGGCGTAAAGCTGGTTGATCGGCAGCCAAAGAGTTAATAGAGTGGTTTCCTGACACCTCAGGTGCATCTCCCACTGCGACGGACAAACCCACCGGTGGGGTCAATCAGCAAAATAAATACGCGGGTTGCGTTGGGGCGGAAACGCTGTTGAGGAACACGATTTCCACCCCCGCAGCCTCTGAATGGGTTGGGAATACAGGCCATGGAACCGACGTGAACCGTGGCTTCCTCCGCAGTGTCGCACGCTTCCTCCTGGTGTGTGTGTGTCTCTGTGTTTGTGTGTGCGTGCGTGCGCGCTCTGCCTGGCTTCTGCTCACACAATAAACCACAACAGCCGAGAGGACACAAAGCGAGAATGGAATGCATTGAGACTCTGTGTAGACCCTGCAGAGGTGCGAGAGGGTGGAATTCACCGTGACTGGGGAGGGGGGGGGGCTGTAGACCCTACAGAGGTGCGGGAATAAATGAGGAATCTCGTTCCGTGACATCCCAGGACCTCACAAAACAAACCTATGGGCCACAATTCTCCTGGAGGCCACCATCTGGCCGTAGAACGCGATCCTCAGAGTTTATCATGGACCATACCATTCTTTGTCGTGACCACTTTTAAAACTTTACCCCGGGATAACTTTCTGTAGAATAACCGCCAACGTTTATCAGCGTTGAGGGTTAAATTGTGTATTAATTTGAGGCGTTGACTTGGGTCTGCTCATTCAGTCTTCACCGTCAGTGTTGGTGGAGGCCCACAAACCATAACTGGCCTCGAGTAGGCCGAGTGCTCTCACAAAAGGACCCTTCAATGGCTACCGAAGGTCGAAAGCAAATGACCCAGAAGGTTGTCGAACGGGTATTTACTGAAGAGCTGACAAAGGCGGGTGAGCAGACGCGGAGTCTCTACGTGCCGGGGCTTTATCTAGAATCGAGAGGTTCCTGGCATATGAATGTAGACCTTTCCACCGCAGGGTGACAGAGACAGATGGCCACTTTCTTTCAGATGACAGAAACAGGGACGACCCCTCGGGTCTTCCTCCTCCTCTACATCTCAGAGTGACAGAGACAGATGGGGGGGAAATCGGACCACGGTATCTAACCACCGGAGACAATCAGAGCTCCACATTACCCTAGACATTTTTCTAGAGCACAATGATCACCACCACATACCGATCATAAGAACAGAAAGCAGGGGCCACGTATCTACACAGAAAGCGGAGAAAGCCCAGCTCACGGGAGCTTACAATCTACACGATGACATCATATTTCTTGATGTTCCTCTAAACGTTGGAGGAAACCAAAAATGTGGGGTGGGGGGGGATGGACGATTGACAGATAATCTCGGTTTTGTCCCCTGGCAGAAGGTCACGGTTAAGAGGAACAAGGTCTGGTAGATAAGATTTCTGACAGCCCAACATTAGAAAATCTGCTAAAAGTCGTGTTTCGGTCAAATTAACCCATTACATTCAAGAAAGGGACACATTAGTAGGGAGTTGGTTGAGGTCACCAAAAGCTTAGGATGCCGGTTCCTGGTCTCAGGGGTAGTAGACGAGGACTGAACTGCTACTTATCTTCTCAGAGGTCCATCCACAGGCCACCAGGAGCTCCGGCAAACACGCCAGGCCACCTCAAGACCTTCAAGAGCCGGGTCATGTATATTTATGTCTATATTTCCTGAAGATACCCGTCTTTTGCCTCGTCACGGGATCTGGGAAAAGTTCTCGCTTTGCTTGCTCTGAGAAAACGGAACCCATAGGCCAAGAAAAGCTGGATGGATCGGACGCGACATTGCGGTCCGGCTCGACGAACAATAGACATAGGGCCCGCAACTTGGAAAACGGGTATTATTCAGGAAGACGGGCCTCGCCAGAGGAAGTTAAGAAAGAAGCGGCGTGCCAGATGAAAGGTCCCCTTTGGGGAGAGCCTGGCAAGGGTTGCTTTTGAAGGACATCAGTGGATTTGCTTGTAACCCAGCCAGAAATTCCCGCGCGTGCCTATGACCGGAGTAACTAAACATACGCAATGGTGGGAATCCAATGAATTTATCAAGCGGGGGGGGGGGAGTGAAAATAAAATAATATTTAAAAAATGAAAAATATATAAAAAAAATATTTAAAAAATGAAAAATATAAAAAAATATAAAAATTATATTTTTTATATTTTTTCTTTTTTTCAATATTATTTATTATTATTAATAATAATATAAAAAAAATGAAAAACAAATGAAAATAAATTAATAATAATAATTTAAAGAAAACCAGTGGTCACAGTATAAGTGCGACCGCTGCTTCCCTGGCTTACGATCCAGCACCTCTGTGGGTTAAACCGCAAGTTTAGTCTCATTTAAGTTGCCGGATATAATACACAAGAGAGCATTTTTCCCCCCCAACCATCCCTTAATAATATAAAAAAAAAGCCGGGATTAAGACCATTGACCTAGATACACCAGTTGGTTTTTAGCGGCTTTTTTATTTTATTCCCCCCCGAACGGTATAAGTAAGGGTCGGCGGAGCGCAGTAAAGAGGGACGTCAGGGAGAAGCCTGGAGCTTTCTTTCCAACGGACCATGAAATGCCGCTTTTTTTTTTTCCTTTTTCCTCCTCATTCTTTCCCCGAGCGTTCTTCCTCCGCTCCCCGCCACCCTTCTAGAACCGAGCTGGGTAGAAATAAAATGTACGTTCTATTTACCATACAGAGACAATGAGATGCCCCTCTCTCCTCCCCTGATGCCCCTCTTTTCTAGGAGGTGAGAATGTTTGCTGGGTATGAGGGGATCGCAGGGTTCTACGGCGCTAAAAAGCCCCGATAATGTGTATAGAAACAGCAGGAAACGGCTTCATCAACTAAATGGTGTAAAAAGACCCCATTATTCTTCTAAATGCCCCACTAGGTGACACAGATACCCGGCAATGGGGCAGAAAGCCTTTAAATATCACGTGGCAAGGACTCTGTGATAGGATGCGGCCGGAAGGAGAGCTCGGCTTCCTCCTCGGCGTCTGTGATATAAGACCTCCGAATACAAAGGAGAGGGCGGCTGAAATAGTCTCAAAGCAAGCAGATCCCCTCGTGACTGTTCTGTTACACAGGGACTCTTGGCAGGTATTAGATGGAACAAACAGCTGGAATCGGTACGGGAATTCAATCAGAACTCAGAGGATTTGTGAAACTCATTCGACTGGCAGGGTTTTTACCCCAGTCTCGGGGTAAAAGGCCAGATTCTCAGGGTTTTTACCCCAGTCTCGGGGTGAGGGGGCAGATTCTCAGGGTTTTTACCCCAGTCTCGGGGTGAAGGGGCAGATTCTCAGGGTTTTTACCCCAGTCTCGGGGTAAAGGGGCAGATTCTCAGGTTTTTTACCCCAGTCTCGGGGAGAAGGGGCAGATTCTCAGGGTTTTTACCCCAGTCTCGGGGTGAAGGGGCAGATTCTCAGGGTTTTTACCCCAGTCTCGGGGGGGGGAAGGGGCAGATTCTCAGGGTTTTTACCCCAGTTTTGTGGAGAACGGGCATTATTGGAGCCATTCGGCTGCCACCATTAGAGAGTGGCTGCAATAGGGTCTGCGCGGCGGGCCGTTAAAGGGTTAACACTTGGAATTTAGGTTATGTGCATATAACAGCCCCGACACCTATAGGGGGGGGCTGCAATAACGCGCGCCTGTCACCTATAAACACCTGCGTGTCTGCAGCGGGAGCCCTCTACGCACCATATGCCGCTCCCCCCCGTCCTCCCCCCCATCAGCACATTTCTCGGGTGCCCAGGATGCCCAACGAATAAGACGCAGAATGTAAATATATATATATATATATAAAAATGATAGAAGAATAACATTTGGAGTTATATAGCGCCAGCAGAGTCCGTAGCGCAGGTGCAATAGGATCAGTTGGTAACGTAACCCTCTTTAAGGTGTCCAGGAATCACAAAATTAACAAAAAAAAGTTTTTTGGGGACCAAAATATAATAAAATAAATACTTTTTTTTTTAATATAAAAATACCCTTTTTCAGCGTTTTTTTTTGGATCATTTTGGTAGAGCGTTCAGAAATAATAAAAAATAAAAATAATAAAATTCTAGGGTCACAGAAAGATGCCCAAAGTATTATTTAACCCATTGCGGATTTAACCTGTTCCCTCCCAAGCGCAGCCTGGCAAAAACCAATCGGTAACAGGAAGAAAAAAAAAAATATTTTAAAAAATAATAAGAAATAATGTTTTATTTCGAATGGGATGTTCCCTGGAAGCAGGAACCTCTGGAGGGGCGAGGGGTTAATTGTGTAACACCGCCATGGCCGTGATTACAGATTTAACCCTTTTCTCTACCACACCAAACACAGACCGGGCAAACGATCCATAAAAAAAACAAAAAACAAACAATTATATCTATTTATTAGGTTTCATTGGCAAATGATTATCTCTGGAAACAGGCAATTGCGGAGGGGGAAGGAAGGGGGTTAAGGGGTTAATTTGGTCACAGCAAGAGCATCACTGGCGCATGTTCAAAAGCCGTCCTCGGCCAGCGCATAATTACCGCCACTGCAGTGTTCATTAGTCCCCTTTACGCCGATCCTCTGCTAACGAGACGCAGGAAATCAATACCCCATTCTGCGGGGCGATTGTTCTTGTGTCAAGAGTTGCGTCGGGTTCGGAAAGCCAATCTTAATGGCTAGATGCCCCCTCCCCCCCTAACAATGACACAATGGTGGTGGTGGTGGTGGTGGTGGGGGGGGGGTTATTTATAAAGGTGGTATTCCGGTGCAAAGTGCCGCAGTCATCAGTCCAACCGATGAGATGTGTCTTATTTATTTATTTATAATTTATGCAAACTGCAAATAAACAATAAAAACAAAAAAATAGGGAATGGTAAAAAAAAAAATGTAAATAAAATAAATAAAAAGAATTGCAAATGCCAGCAGGGGGGTGAGTGACGCGATTGCATACAAAATACGGAGGCTTTAGTAGACGGAGACATCATTTATCGGGCCAACAGAGATTAGGAAAAGAAAAAAAAAACATAAAATTGCAAAAAAGAGATACAATTTCAAGGCCTCGGAGGTCTCTCCTTCAGATGGATTCGTGAAAGAGCTAAACTGATCTAGTTTGAGATAATCTGCGTCACAGCGCTGCGTTTATGCGATGGTTTGGTTATCCAAGATGCTTCACAAGGAATTAGAAGACCTAAGGTAGAGGATGAAGATAGTGTCCATGTGGGTGACCGGATGATCCCTCACAGATTTGAATCCAGGAACATTCTACGGGTCAGAGGAGACCACTGAGACACCTCTGATCCATCTATTGATGGAGGTTGAAGGACTTCCAGGAACTGACTGGGAGTAGTAAACGTAAGAAGGAAACGAGCGAGGAGAAGACCTAAGGTTGGGTGAAGATAGTGTCCATGTGGGTGACTGGATTATCCCTCACAGCTTTGAACCCCGGAACATTCTACGGGTCAGAGGAGACCACCTTGTGACACCTCAGATCCATCTTCCAGGGCCTGCCCAATAAAAATGTGGTAGACCAATGAGCCGGGAGGAGATGCACTCATGGCCTCTGTGCTGTGGGTTATGGACCAAGAGTGGTGATTGGGAAGTTAAAAGGTGGTCCTCAGAAAGCACAAGAAGCATGAAGGATAGGGCTGGGGGCCAGGAGGGTAAAGGCCAGTAATTGAGAGTAGTGTGTTTATATATTTATGTTTGTTTACGATGGCGGAGAAGGTCCTTGTGGGTTCTTCTCCATCATAAAGCAGTCAAAATAACAAGTAAGCGTATGTGGCAGGTTGTTAGGTAGTAGATAACATAACCCACCTTGCAGTGGGAGTCATGCGGGATGAACACAGTTAATTTAAACCATGAACAACTCATTCCTGATAACGGTCTAACATCTCACAGAATCTGCCCGTTTCTCAAACCTTAATCAGTCGTCGGTCTCGTCTTAGATTCAGGAGCCGTATGTCTATCCCATGCATGTTTAATACCCTCACTGTATTACCCTCTACCACTTCTGCTGGGAGGCTGCTCCACATGTCGTCCCTTTCTACTATATGTCAGGCTGAAGAGATCATTTCTCTCGAGGTTTGTTCGAGGATTGTATGGAAATCCTTGAAGGCATCAGTGGTATTTATCATGCAAATTCCCCCTGGGGTGTTATGAATCCCACAGCCTAATCGATACCCCTGCCTAGTCTTTCCCGAATTAATGAATCTCTATGATTCCAGCAAAACCTTTCATCCTCCGCCATCTTTACTGCCAACAAGGAGCAGAGCCTGCGCCGGGGCCAGCGTCATACGAGGACTCAGAACAATAAGAACGTCTCGGAGGTGGCCATTTCCCATAACGTTCATCTTCTGAGATACCTATCAATGCGGAGGAGACACTCCTACCCCAGGAAGAGAGGAATTTACCCCCAACCCCCGCACCCCACTCTCCTGCTAAACCCTTAAAAGCCCTTCTAAGGGGTAACGGGCTCCCAATCTCCGCTGCACCCAGCCCGCTAAGTGTCCACAAGTCACTGAACCAGGACAGGCCGGGGGGTGATCCTCTCCCACGGATTACGGGACACAATGCCCTGCTTGTTCTCTCGAAGCCGACTCCACCGGAGATAATAATTGGAACCCGATCTAGGCCCTTATTTTCTTTTCGACGTCTGGAAATGTAAACAAACGCCGAGAGGAAATGCTAACAGGAATATACTCCGAATGCTTTACATAGTTAAACAGTAACCTGCGAGGAGATGAGATTTGGGGTGGAAGCCAAGCAAGAAGGAGGTCTTGGTCAACAACATGAGGTTCTACCAGTTGAGGGTCCACCATGATGTTCAGGTCCTTCTCAACCAAGTACCTTTACCGGGGGATCTCTCCGGGTTGGCCCTGGAGGTTCGGGGCATTGAAGCCGATCTCCTGCTACCCCCACGGCATTGTTGGCGCGTAATGGTCAGATCTGCCCTCTACATGGGCCCATAAGGTACCAAAACCTTTATCAACCTCTCTTCAAATACCCTTAACGGGGATCTCTCCTGAGCATCAACGGTGATCTTCAACCACCGCCCCACGGATAGCCCCACAATGTCCCCTTTTTACAGAGATTGTTCCAGAAACACCAACAGCTGTAGGACCCAGTTTCTCCAACCAAATCCCACCGACATCCACAACAACCCACTTAACCATACTTGTCGAATGTGTATAAATACGCAACTGGCAATTTCTCTCTTTATTTCTCCCCGACAATGTTTTGCTTACATGAAATTTTTATACACAAGAACGCCAAACATTTTGTAACAAGACACATAAAATAAAAAATATAAAAAACACAACACGGTCTCCCACTGCTTCGACAGACAGGTCTCCAATCTGTCTATCTCCTGTGTCTGCTAATAAGAAACTTGTAAGAACTTCTCGATGGCACCGAGTCAAGAATAGGGAAGGGCTGATAACGCCGACAAGGCTGGAAACCTTGGCACGGAGAACAGGAATTTATTTTTTTATTATTTTTTTTTTTGTTTGGTTTTGTGGGAAGGATTTTTTTGCAAGTTATCTGGTTAGGGAAATGATCCTAAAAAAAAAAAAAAAAAAAAAAATCCCAAAATTCCAGCCTGACATCCTTGCTTAGACTACCTCTGACTTCAGATTTAAACAATTTAAATAAAAATATTAATTATGAATAATGTTTTGTTTTTTTTAATATAATATTTTTTATATATTTATTTTTACATTTTTTTAATCAAACTTCTTGATGACAGAGCTGCTGTGTTTTTGTGATGTCATCCTAACGAGATTCTCAATTGGTTCCAAGGTGGGAAAATAACCCCCCCCCCCAAAAAAAAAAATAAATAAATAAAAAAAAAACCTCGAAAAGGAATAATCTCGCCAGATTTTTTGCGGTACGGCAGAAAAACGAGGAAAAAAAATAAAAAATACAAAACATAGGGACGTTGATTCTCGTTCTCCTTGTGTTTTTACGTGACTTTACCCCAATGTCAATAAACTTCGAGGTACTTCGGCTCGGCTTCGTAGGAGTTACTCGATCTGTAAACATTAACCAGATCCCTATTGTAAGACAGAGATAGCGAACGCCGAGGCAAACACGCAGAACGCGTCGGCCATTAGACGGGGGGGGGGACTAAGCAATCCAGACTCTTGTTTTTGTGAGGTTCTAGATCTTTCCCTCTGGGGCACAAATGGTTAATTGATTAACTCTTCGGTTATGCACGCGAGGCAGGTATCCAATCGATTAATATCTTCATTTCAATCCATAGAAATACGGTATGGTAAAAAAAAAAAATGATTATTATTGGTTTATATAGCGCCACCGTATTCCGCAGCGCTGTACAACGTGCAAACAGTGCCGCACAAGCAGAGTAGTGTCGAATAAAGTGTATTTGTAGGAAACGCAGGTGTGGAGGGGCCTGTGCAAAGGAGCTTACAATCTAGAAAGAGTCAGGGTTATTTTCAAGTGCATCTTGAAAAATAGATTGTCAGCTCCCAGGATCAGGACCCTCTCCTCTTCTCTCTCTGTTCCTTAGCGTCACTGTTAAGTATTTTCATGGACTTTGGATTGTCGTAGCTATAAATAAGCGCGACGTGCGAAGCATTCCGACCGGAGATGTTACTATGGTGACTGCACCACTTTCAGCATGGGGGGGGTTCCATAAACCACCAATATAAGGGGAGCCACAAGCGAAGAAGAGGAGGAGGAGGAGGCCGGCGCAATTTGTGTCTGGCAGGGGGACTTAAAAAGGTCACGAAGCGCGATTGTACTTCCCCGCAGGAAGCAGAACAATGCCAGAGGACACACACACACTTCCCCCCAGCACCGGGACCTTTACCCTCCCCAAACAAACAACATCACAACATGTTTGTGTTGACTGCGCTACACACCCTTTCACCGCCAGGAAGAAAACCGCCAAGGCCAGGGACAGGTGGGGGGAGCCGTGCTGGGGGTATAGGAAGCAGGCGTCAATTAAAATTAAATACAGGAATTTTTTTTATTATTATTTCTATTTTATTATTATAATTATTTTTTTTCTTCCTCTAAAAACAAAATCTGGACCCCCCCTAGAAAAAAAAATATAATAATAATAATAATAATAATAATAATGACAGCCCTGAGCTGGCACACTCTAAGAAAAAAAGAAAGAAAATAAACCCCCCACCGCAAAAGAAAAAAACCAAACCACTCCAGACAGCTGGTTACCTGATCAGATTTCAAATTCGCCCCCCCAGGGGACAACACCGCACACCCAGGGGTGGAGGAGGGGGGGGGAAGGTTTACCAACAGCTAGTTCTCAGGGTTTATCTGACCACCATCCCTCCCCAAGAAAAAGCCCCAGCCACAAGCTCCCCCCCTTTATATAAAAAAGACAGAACGCGGACGGTCCAAGACGGATCTCCGCAAAACTTAAAATTCACTATATTTAGGTAAAAAAAAATAAAGCGACGGAATCCAGAGGGGAACAAAAAGCATCAAAATAAAAAAAAAATCTATAAAAATATCTCGACGAGTTTCCGGCAAATTAAAAAGCACATGAAATACAACCTGTCGGAGGGGACCTGCTCCTTGAAGGAGGCCCTATTTTTGACCCATTTTGGGTTGAAAATCTAGTAAAATTTAAAAGTTAGCCGTAAATTACAAAATCCTTGCTCAGAAGAAACATTTTTTAAGGTTAAAATAGAGCAGACATTTTCTATGCCCTGACTAGCTGGCCTACTTGTTTGGCCCATGAGGAGACATTTGTCAGCTTAGGTCTTGGGCTCATGGCGTCTCACATTCACGCTAACTTGTTACCTTCTCTGGTGCTACCGCGGGCCCCATATATATTTTTTTTGCCTACAGGGTCAAACCGGGGTATTAGAAAGAAACAGAACTGGAATTGTTCCGACAAGGACAGTAGGAAGTCAAAAGTCTTGGGTTCTAGATCTCCTGTTGAGGGATCTAGAACCTGGAGAGCACAGAGGAAGCTGCGACCTACAGGACTAGACGGTTCGTCTCTGCCTGCCACCCCAACGCGTCCCCCCCAAGAGAAGCCAGGTTCAAATGGCACCAGAGGGCCCTTCCGTGTCCTTAAACCTCACCCAACGCATTCTAGAACCATAAACACCATAGAAGTAAAACCGGTTGGCATGCACGTCTCCGTCTTAGTTTCCCATGATTTGGGAAGTCGAGAATTCTTTTAAAACATTTTTCCCATAGACCAATTTTTTTAAAATATATATATAACACACATTTTTACTGGAAATAGGTAAATCTATAAAGACATGAGATGTCCACAAAAAGGTTGTCCTCTCTAGTATCAGCTTTTGGAAGTACCTGCTACAGCGTTTAGGTCATATTGGATAATATGGCCTCCTGGAGCAACGAAGGCTTCCTCCAACCCCAGGCTATACTCAGAGGGGTAAGTACGTCACAGTACGCTCGTCAGACGTCGAGTAAGAGCGTAGATCATTACAACCTTGCAAGTCAAGCACTGTACGATAGATTAGTATTGGGTGAACAGAGGCTTCCATCAAGTTCATGTTTTGGGTATTTGAGACTCCGAGCCGCATGGAAGACGGACAAAAGAGAACTAAGAAATTCGGACAAAAACGAGAACGACCCCACCACGATCCCGCGCAGCAAGGAACAAGTCACAGAGACGTCCACGAAAAGATACAACTTCAAACCAACTCGTAGAAACATTCCATTCTCGGAATGTTTCGCAATAAACCCTCGGGCCCAGCAGCCATGAGGAGCACCGATCCCATACAGTATCATGAACTAGAGAACTCTACTAAAATTAACATATCGCTCACCAAAAAAACCAGGGGGGGGGGGTTAGTTACTCACTGAGATGGTTAGAGAGGCATTTTGACTCATTTATGACCAGTGGGGGGAGGGGGGGCCTACACACCCTGGAGGGTTTTGGCACTATAATATCCCACCTGTAATGTTTACTCACCCCACCCCACCCCCCCCCAAAGAAAGCAACTTTTTCCTTCCTAAGAGAATACTAAGTTAAAAATTTTATTATTATTATTTATTATTTTTCCCGATAAATTAAAGCATAAAAAAAGAATATTTGTAAAAATCTTAAAAAAAAGTTAATAAAAGAAAGGGATTTAATAAATGAATGAGCTGAAAGAAAAAGCCAAAAATAAATAAATAGAAGAGAAAAAAAAAATTCAGTCAGCCCCCATTGAGGCTGAAATTCACACGTGCTATGTAGCAGACCCCGCAGCTCAATGTGACTATTGTCTGCAAGCTGGTGTTTCAACATCCTAGTCTTGAACTGAAGAAGAGAGCGGGGGGGGGGGGGGAGAAAAAAAAAGAGAAAAAAGAAAGAAAAAGAAAAAAAGAAAAGAAAAAAGGTAATCAAGTCTTCTGTCGTTCCTAAACCAGAATCAGTCCACCCCCCCATTCTAGAAAAAAACTGATACCACA
This sequence comes from Spea bombifrons, assembly GCF_027358695.1. Lineage (NCBI taxonomy): Eukaryota > Metazoa > Chordata > Amphibia > Anura > Pelobatidae > Spea > Spea bombifrons. The sequence continues at coordinate 1,478,646 of NC_071097.1, read as the reverse complement.
ATAAAGATGCAAACTACCCCCCTCTAGACCCCCCCCAAAAAAAGTCAATAGGTCTTTTAAATCCTGCTCTCTTCTAAGTGCCCTAATGAATAGGGCTAAACTGCAAGCCCTGCTAATTGGGGATCTCCTCCCCCAATATATCTCCCCCCCCCATTAAAAAGGTGTCGCTGGTGACTTTCGTTATTCGCCCGGGTAAATATTTACCTTGGAAATTAAGAATAATTACAAGAACAGGAAAAGTTTTTTTTGTTTGGTTTTTTTAACCACACATTTTTGATTAAACTGTTTTCACCAACGTGAAAAAGTTTACCTGTAACAAAAAAGGGTTTTTTTGGTGTTTTTCTTTTTTTTTTTTTTGCCCTTTTGCATGTAAAAAGGTGGTAAGAGGGGGTCAGACTTTATCTTAAATCCACTGATTAAGGCAATAATGACAGTAAACAATTCTCCAGCTAATTAAAAGCCATATATGACAAAAAAACAAAACAGTATTTTTGATCCAAACAAAAATAAAAAAAAAATAAAAGCAAGAATACAGAATTTTTTTTTTTTTTTTTAAATCCCTACTTTTAAACCTTCTGCTGTTGTGGGTTTTGCCATCTGTACAAATCATTGTGAATGTCCATTTTGTAGCAGACAGCTTGCATAGGTGGCTTCCAAAAAATAAAAATAAAAAAAAAATACTCTTGGTAATTCTCAGACTCCCTCTCTCTCTCTCTCTCCCTCTCACCATCTCTTTGGAAACCTCTGAAAGAGCATTTGTTCAGGCTGCCAAGTTAAATCCTCCTTTCTCATGTCAAGGCTTTGAAAACGCAGACAGAACACCAGCTACGGCGAGGTCCACTGAACCAAACAAAAAAATAAATTAAATAAAAGTAATAAAAATTAAATAAAAAAAAAAAATAAAAAAAAAAATGTAAAAAAATAAATAAAATTAAATAAAAATGTATAAAAAATAAAGAAATTGCTTTGGCAAAAGCAGGAGCGAGCATGAAGTCCTGCGACGGCATTTATCGTTGTGATGTCGTATTATCTTACACGATGTCATAGCCTCCACAGTAACACCTTAAGCTTGTTGGTTTTCACATGGATTTCCAAGTGGCCAACACATGTCTGGCTCGGCATAAACCATGTCGCTTACATGAACAGATCCGTGTAACACAAAGTTGACTTGTGTAAGCGACAAAAAAAAACAACAAAAAAAAAAACAAGATTTACACTTTCTTTTTTTTTTTTTTTCTTTTGAAATGATTGAAAGCACAAGTCATTTTCCGAGTCTGAAGAAGACCTGCCAGGTCACCACCGAACAGGTTTTTTTTTTTTTGTTAAAGCCAGACAAACATGGGATTCTAAGACACCCCGCAGAACAAGAGGGTACGACGCATTAACCCCTTCGTCGCTTGAAAGGTAAAAAAAAAAAAAAAAAAAAAAAAAAAAAAAGTATATAAGCGGAAAAACAAAAATATGGAAAATATTATGAAACTGTTTAATAATATTTAAACCATGGTTAAAAGGAGTTATTATTTGGTAAATACGTAAGGGATAGACGGGGTTAATTCAGAAAGCTGGTGTAAACATAAAAAAAAAAAAAAAAGAAAGCACCAAGGGAGTGTTTCCTGTGCCCACGCCAGTCCAACCACCAGCTGGATAGGGAGACCAAAAAAAGTTGAAGACACTCCAAATTATCTGTCCCACCCCACCCCCGTCCTAACTTTTTTTAGGCTCTTGCTTGGGTCCTCCGCTCTTTTTTTTTTTTTTTAAAGACAAAACAAAAAAAAAAAACACGGCGCTTTTCGAAGAAAAAAAACAAAACAAAACAAAAACACACATTCCTTGAGATTTCTTCAGTCAACTACATCACAAAAGAGCGGAATCCCCTCCCATCCCCTCGGACCCGAGAAACTGGAGTCTTTCTTAATAAAAATTTTTTAAAAAATGCTAGGTTTTCTTGCATTTTTTTTTCTGTACTCGCTTCCGGGGACAGATGCACAACAACAAAAAAAAAAACAATGAATGGGGTTCCATATTTTTTTGCACTTCCTTGTTCCGATTCATCGCAAATCTTTCATTGGCCCCCAAGGAAGAGCAAGAGAACCCAGGAGATTTTTTTTTTTTAAGCTTAAAAACCTTTTTCCAACACCATACAAATCTGAGGAAGCCCTGAAGACACCCGGGGGAGGGGAAAGAGAGAGAGAGGGGGGTAGTTTCTTTTGCCTCTGCTAAACAAAGCAGCTGAATGGGTAATAACAAAAATACGAGCTCTACGCACCTACTCGCTCGCTTACACGGGCCGGAGAAATCCTCTGGCATTTACTGGGTTAATGGTTCGGAAAGAGGCAGCTGGTTGATACGCAAACACCGAGATCCACCAGTCGGTAAGCCATTATTACTGCACCTGAGGACCCCTTGGACTGCGGAGCTTGCACTCCGACTAGACTGGTGCATTTCAAAACAACAGAATAAAAAAAAAATAAAAAAAATATGGCAACTGTTTTATTTTTATTAAAGAAACACAAAAAAAAAAAACTTTTCACTGGAACTTAATTTTTATTGCAATGTAAAAGCCTCATAGGAATCCAATGACCTTATCCGGACTCCCATAAACCTTAGACGGCTGCTTAAAGAAATATATTCTAACCTCCCTTATTTATTTTAAATAACAGCACAAGAAACCCACCTACCAGACTCCCCCAAACAGCACAAGGAACCCATCTACCAGCCTCCCCCAAACAGCACAAGGAACCCATCTACCAGCCTCCCCCAAACATCACAAGGAACCCATCTACCAGCCTCCCCCAAAACACAAGGAACCCATCTACCAGCCTCCCCCAAACATCACAAGGAACCCATCTACCAGCCTCCCCCAAACATCACACAGAACCTACCTACCAGTCCCCCCCCCAAACAGCATAAGGAACCATCTACCAGCCTCCCTCAAACAGCACAAGGAACCCATCGACCAACCTCCCTCAAACAGCACAAGGAACCCATCTACCAGCCTCCCCCAAAACACAAGGGATCCATCTACCAGCCTCCCCCAAAACACAAGGAACCCATCTACCAGCCTCCCCCAAACAGCACAAGAAACCCAACTACCAACCTCCCCCAAAACACAAGGAACCCATCTACCAGCCTCCCCCAAAACACAAGGAACCCATCTACCAACCTGCCCCCCAAACAGCACAAGAAACCCAACTACCAACCTGCCCCCCAAACAGCCCAAGAAACCCATCTACCAGCCTGCCCCACAAACAGCCCAAGAAACCCAACTACCAACCTGCCCCCCAAACAGCACAAGAAACCCAACTACCAACCTGCCCCCCAAACAGCACAAGAAACCCAACTACCAACCTGCCCCCCAAACACAAGGAACCCATCTACCAGCCTCCCCCAAACAGCACAAGGAACCCATCTACCAGCCTGCCCCACAAACAGCCCAAGAAACCCAACTACCAACCTGCCCCCCAAACAGCACAAGAAACCCAACTACCAACCTGCCCCCCAAACAGCACAAGAAACCCAACTACCAACCTGCCCCCCAAACAGCACAAGAAACTCAACTACCAACCTGCCCCCCAAACAGCACAAGAAACCCAACTACCAACCTGCCCCCCAAACAGCACAAGAAACCCATCTACCAGCCTCCCCCAAACACAAGGAACCCATCAACCCCCCCCCAAACAGCACAAGGAACCCATCTACCAGCCTGCCCCCCAAACACAAGGAACCCATCTACCACCCCCCAAACAGCACAAGAAACCCATCTACCAGCCTCCCCCCAAACAGCACAAGAAACCCATCTACCAGCCTCCCCCCAAACACAAGGAACCCATCAACCCCCCCAAACAGCACAAGGAACCCATCTACCAGCCTGCCCCCCAAACAGCACAAGGAACCCATCTACCAGCCTGCCCCCCAAACACAAGGAACCCATCTACCAGCCTCCCCCCAACACAAGGAACCTACCAGCCTCCTTAGAGGCTGCAGATCAAGAATCCACACTTCCAGGAACACAAGATACACTGCAATGTTACAATGTTTCATTGTTTCTCTCCGAATCTCTCATTGACAAAAAAAAAAAAGAGCTACAACCACCAGCCGGAGAAACAGAGAAAGATAAAGGTGCAGATTTTATAATAAAAAAACCCCAAACATATCCAAACTTACCCGTAGAATCTGCAGGCAGTCCCGAGGATCCAGCAAATTGAATAATATCCTCCTTTTTTTTCCCAAGCAAAAATATATATATTCGAGGGAGAAATCAGACTTCCAGCGCACACGTTCCCTTACTCTCGACTCTTACCATCTCTTCTTTTACCCACAGACAGTAAGGGAGGAAAAAAAAAAAAAAAAAAAAGAATTAGGGGGGAAAAAAAAAGGAGCCCAGTGTTAGTGGGTGAATAAGTGAATTAACTAGCAGAAAGCACAGTAAGTTGGAGTGTCAAATTACACAGCCTATTCTATTACCATGCTTCGCGGCCAACGGGAAAACCCGGAACGGACTCCGGGCTCCACGGAGCCGAGAGAAGAAAAAAAAAAAGAAAAAAAAAACACATGTCTCCGGCCCCAGGGAAGGGGCTGCATGAGAAATCCAGCGTCCTCCCCGTTCGCCGCTATAAAAAACGAGCACATCCTACGTAAATTAAGATATTATATATATATAAAAAACAATACATCTAATAAAAGTGAAATAAATAAAAATATATAACAGTAATAAAATTAAAAAAAATTGATGTAACTTATAATAAATATATATATATAAATAATTCAAAAATGTTAATTATATATAAAATCTAATACCTGTAATAAAAGTAAAAAAAAAAGAAACAATTATAAAACAAAAATGAAAAAAAAAATATATATATTACAGTAATAAAATAATATATGTAATAAAAGTAAAAAAATAGATGTACATTTAAAAAATAAAATAATTCAAAAATGTTACATATATATATATATATATATATATATATATATAACGGTAATAAAATCTAATACATGTAATAAAAGTTAAAAAAAATATAAAATAAAAATAATTTAAAAAATTATATATAGTAAAAATAATATAGGTAATAAAAGTAAAAAATATATATTTAAATATAACTCTATAAAATACAAATCTTCATGTATATGAAGCTATGTATTATAAATTTATATAAAAAAATAGAAAATAAATCCAAATATTACTTAGTTAATATTGGATTGGAGATAAAATATATATAAAAAATACGTATTTTATTTTTTTGGTTAATTCATGAAAATTTGGAAAAATGGAAATCTCATCTCTCTAGCGATAATGCATTCAGCTATAATAGAGTTAAAATACTTTTATATATATATATATATATAGAGTGTGTATGACATAGTAATATTACTACGCTGCTGAGCCAATCAGACGCGATGAGGTCACATTACATCATTCCCTTTTGAAATGCAGAGTCTTACCCAATAAACCAAAGCTTCAAACAGCCGCCATGTTGCCACCGACGGATGCGCTCCTGGCAAGCGCTAACTTCAATTCACTAAGGAATGGAACCTACGAAGAGATGAGAGTTCTGCAATTAATACGTCCCGTATATAAACTTTTATGAATGGCTGCCGACCCCGCGCGTGCCGGCGGGGAGTACCGGCGCAGGGGTCTGGGGCGTTCGCACGAACGCATCTCCTGCAAGCTTAGGGAAGGGGCAAACGCATGAGGGGGCATTTCTCTGAACCCCACACCCATCATTTAAAGGGACCCCAGCCTTTAGGTGCATTGGGGTGTATGGGTCTGTATTGTTGTGTATCGGGGGTATATGGGGGTGTAGTGTGATGTATTGGGGTGTAGTGTATGGGGTGTACGGGAATGTATGAGTGTATTGGGGCGCATCATGGTTTATTGGGGGTATAGTGTGGTGTAGTGTACGGAGTGTACTGGGGTGTATCAGGGGTAAATGGGAGTGTATGAAGGTGTAGTGTGATGTATTGTGGTGTAGTGTATGGGGTGTACGGAGGTGTATTGTGGTGTACGGGTGTATCGGGGGTATATGGGAGTGTATGCAGGTGTAGTGTATTGGGGTGTAGTGTGGTGTACGGGTGTATTGGGGTGTATCGGGGGTATATGGGAGTGTATGCAGGTGTAGTGTATTGGGGTGTAGTGTGGTGTACGGGTGTATTGGGGTGTATCGGGGGTATATGGGAGTGTATTGGGGTGTAGTGTATTGGGGTGTAGTGTGGTGTACGGGTGTATTGGGGTGTATCGGGGGTATATGGGAGTGTATGCAGGTGTAGTGTGATGTATTGTGGTGTAGTGTATGGGGTGTATTGTGGTGTACGGGTGTATCAGGGTTAAATGGGAGTGTATGCCGGTGTAGTGTATTGGGGTGTAGTGTGGTGTACGGGTGTATTGGAGTGTATTGGGGTGTATCGGGGGTATATGGGAGTGTATTGGGCTGTGGTGTATTGGGGTGTAGTGTGGTGTACGGGTGTATGAGTGTATTGGGGTGTATTGTTGTGTATTGGGGTGTACAGGGAGGCAGGAGGGTCCCTTTGAAGTATTGTTAACAATTATATAGCGATAACATGATCCGTAGAGCAGTACAACAAGCGTCTCCTTTACCTCAGACATTTATTACACACGCTGTGTCCAGGCGGTTCGGCATCGTCTTCCTAGTAACCCCAGTATCGTCAGTGTCCCCCAGTATCCTCAGCGTCCCCCATTATCCTCAGTGTCCCCCCAGTATGCCCTGTAACCCCCAGTATCCTCAGTGTCCTTCAGTAACATGTGTCCCCCAGTATGCCCAGTAACCCCCAGTATGCACAGTGTCCCCTCAGTATGCCCAGTATCCTCAGTGTCCCCTCAGTATGCCCAGTATCCTAAGTGTCCCCCAGTATCCTGTGTCCCTCAGTAACATGTGTCCCCCAGTATGCCCAGTAACCTCCATTATCCTCAGTGTCCCTCTGTAACCTCAGTAACCCCCAGTATCCTCCGTGTCCCCCCAGTCTCCCCCCTGTATCACAGGGTCCCTGGTGGAGCACGCTGCTCTCCCGCCTGATCCGCTCCGGGTTTTACGCTCCGCCCTGTGTCAGCCCCGCAGCTCCCAATAACAAAGGCGGCGGGGGGCGGGACGAGGTGACGTCACGGAGCAGGGTGGCCTGCCTGCGGGAACACGCGTGCGCAGTGAGTGGACGGAACAGAGCTGCAGCTGGTGTGTGCAGAGCGCGTGGAGCCGGAGCTGTGTGCTGCCATATACACATACACATACACATACACATACACATACACATACACATACACATACACATACACATACACATACACATACACATACATATAAACATGCACAGATACACACAAATACATACATATACAAATATACATAAACAATACACACACACATATACACATAAACATACAGATACACGTATACATACACATATATACAAACATATATATCTATATATGCACACGTGTACAAGCATATATAAATATACACGTTTGTACATATATATATATACATATATACATTCATATACATATATGCATATAGTACATACGGTACATATATATCTGCACTGTATACTGTACCCCATATACAGCTTATATCTGCACTGTATTCTGTACCCTATATACAGCTTATATCTGCACTGTGTACTGTACCCTATATACAGCTTATATCTGCACTGTGTACTGTACCCCATATACAGCTTATATCTATACTGTACTGTACCCTATATACAGCTTATATCTGCACTGTATACTGTACCCTATATACAGCTTATATCTGCACTGTGTACTGTACCCTATATATATACAGCTTATATCTGCACTGTATACTGTACTGTACCCTATATATACAGCTTATATCTGTACTGTATACTGTACCCTATATACAGCTTATATCTGCACTGTATACTGTACCCTGTATATAGCTTATATCTGCACTGTATACGGTACCCTGTATAAAGCTTATATCTGCACTGTATACTGTACTGTACCCTATATACAGCTCATATCTGCACTGTATACTGTACCCTGTGTACAGCTTATATCTGCACTGTATACTGTACCCTATATACAGTTTATATTGTACTGTACCCTGTATACAGCTTATATCTGCACTGTGTACTGTACCCTATATATACAGCTTATATCTGCACTGTATACTGTACCCTATATACAGCTTATATCTGCACTGTATACTGTACTGTACCCTATATATACAGCTTATATCTGCACTGTATACTGTACCCTATATACAGCTTATATCTGCACTGTATACTGTACCCTGTATATAGCTTATATCTGCACTGTATACGGTACCCTGTATAAAGCTTATATCTGCACTGTATACTGTACTGTACCCTGTATACAGCTCATATCTGCACTGTATACTGTACCCTGTATACAGCTTATATCTGCACTGTATACTGTACCCTATATACAGTTTATACTGTACTGTACCCTGTATACAGCTTATATCTGCACTGTGTACTGTACTGTACCCTATATATACAGCTTATATCTGCACTTTATAGTGTACTGTACCCTGTATACAGTGTATATAGGCTCTGTATACTGTACCCTATATACAGCTTATATCTGCACTGTATACTGTACTGTACCCTATATATACAGTTTATATCTGCACTGTATACTGTACTGTACCCTATATATATAGCTTATATCTGCACTGTATACTGTACTGTACCCTATATATATAGCTTATATCTGCACTGTATAGTGTACTGTACCCTATATAGAGATTATAGCTGCACTGTATACTGTACCCTATATATACAGCTTATATCTGCACTGTATACTGTACTGTACCCTATATACAGCTTATATCTGCACTGTGTACTGTACCCTGCATACAGCTTATATCTGCACTGTATACTGTACTGTACCTTGTATACAGCTTATATCTGCACTGTATACTGTACCCTATATAGAGATTATATCTGAACTGTATACTGTACTGTCCCTGTATACAGTTTATATCTGTACTGTATACTGTACTGTACCCTATATATACAGCTTATATCTGTACTGTATACTGTACTGTACCCTATATGCAACTTATATCTGCACTGTATACTGTACCCTGTATATAGCTTATATCTGCACTGTATACTGTACTGTACCCTATATATACAGCTTATATCTGCACTGTATACTGTACCCTATATACAGCTTATATCTGCACTGTATACTGTACTGTACCCTATATACAGCTTATATCTGCACTGTATACTGTACCCTATATATATACAGTTTATATCTGCACTGTATACTGTACTGTACCCTATATACAGCTTATATCTGTACTGGATACTGTACCCTATATATGCAGCTTATATCTGCACTGTATACTGTACTGTACCCTGTATACAGCTTATATCTGCACTGTATACTGTACCCTATATATACAGCGTATATCTGCACTGTATACTGTACTGTACCCTGTATACAGCTTATATCTGCACTGTATACTGTACCCTAAATATACAGCTTATATCTGCACTGTATACTGTACCCTGTATACAGCTTATATCTGCACTATATACTGTACCCTATATATACAGCTTATATCTGCACTGTATACTGTACCCTGTATACAGCTTATATCTGCACTGTATACTGTACCCTATATATACAGCTTATATCTGCACTGTATACTGTACTGTACCCTGTATACAGCTTATATCTGCACTGTATACTGTACCCTATATCTACAGTTTATATCTGCACTGTATACTGTACTGTACCCTATATACAGCTTATATCTGTACTGTATACTGTACCCTATATATACAGCTTATATCTGCACTGTATACTGTACTGTACCCTGTATACAGCTTATATGTGCACTGTATACTGTACCCTATATATATACAGCTTATATCTGCACTGTATACTGTACTGTACCCTATATACAGCTTATATCTGCACTGTATACTGTACCCTATATCTACAGTTTATATCTGCACTGTATACTGTATTGTACCCTATATATACAGTTTATATCTGCACTGTATACTGTACTGTACCCTATATACAGCTTATATCTGTACTGTATACTGTACCCTATATATACAGCTTATATCTGCACTGTATACTGTACTGTACCCTGTATACAGCTTATATGTGCACTGTATACTGTACCCTATATATATACAGCTTATATCTGCACTGTATACTGTACCCTGTATACAGCTTATATGTGCACTGTATACTGTACCCTATATATACAGCTTATATCTGTACTGTATACTGTACCCTATATATACAGCTTATATCTGCACTGTATACTGTTCTGTACCCTGTATACAGCTTATATGTGCACTGTATACTGTACCCTATATATACAGCTTATATCTGCACTGTATACTGTACCCTGTATACAGCTTATATGTGCACTGTGTACTGCACCCTATATACAGCTTATATCTGTACTGTATACTGTACTGTACCCTATATACAGCTTATATCTGTACTGTATACTGTACTGTACCCTGTATACAGCTTATATGTGCACTGTATACTGTACCCTGTATACAGCTTATATCTGCACTGTATACTGTACCCTGTATACAGCTTATATGTGCACTGTGTACTGCACCGCACTCTTTGCAGCTTATTTCCCCATCATATAACGCGCTCTGTCCGAGGCCCCGTAACATTAAGGTCATTAAGCTGAAGGAGGCTCAGCGTAGAGTGAAATAACCGAGCGGAGAGCTACCCGATATCACTCCTCGAGCTCGCCGCAGATTCAGGAGCCGTATGCCCACCCCGTGTATGATTAAATCCCGTCACTGTATCACCCTCTACCACCTCTGCTGGGAGGCTGCTCCACCTATCCACCTCCCGAAAACCTCATACGCCGGGCTTCGTTTTGAATCCCGCCAGCAGCACGGGGGTTAAGGGTTAGCGAGCGGGTGTCTGAGTGCAGGCTCACAGTGTAAACAGTGCAACGCGAAATGTCGTTTCAAGTCTCTGCGGTCTCTGCGTAGCCTTTGACGTCACAGGAATGCCGTATCACCGCAACGTACCGCTCCCAAATATCTCTCCCCGCCACCGCCTGGACCTCTTACACGAGAGCTTACCGACGACTTTTAATAACAGTTTCATTTTTTTTACATTTTTTATTCATTTCATTTTTTTTATTCATTTTTTTTAAAGAATTTGGCCATTTAGAATATTTAAAAATATTAAATAAAACCGAATTTTCCTATTATTACAGTAACGATATATATATATAAAAAAATGCTTTATATGCCCTGCTTTTATATTTAGAAATTGTGATTTGGTAAAGACGTAATTCCGTGCGTGTATCGCCCTCGGCCGCTTCTGCCGGGAGGCTGCTCCGAATATCTACCGCCCCTTCGGTAAAGTAAAAGTGATTCCAATGACCTATCATAGGTTCTGCCCAATTGCCAGGCTAACCCCGCCCACTCCGTCCTAGCCCCGCCTGTTCGCTGCCCCTACATGCAGATGAGCTGGCTCCCTTGGATTTAAATATCCAACTGATTGGGGTCCCACAACAGGCTTCTCCGGGGTCCAGCCGCACCTTAGAGCCCTCCGTATAGAGAGCGGTGGCGTTGGAGAGTACGTGTGTGTGTGTGGGGGGGTTCCGTGTCACCTTGCAGCGCAGTCTCAGGGTTGATGAAGCTCATTCGCCGATCCATATCAGCGTCTCAGCGGTCTCTGGAGGGCTGCTGGCGGTGCATAAAGGGTTAACTAGGGGAAAAAAATCCAGACTTCCAGCACAATGTTCTCAGTCCGTGACCTGCCCCCCAGCAGGGGTATTTGTAACAGGGGACCCGGTGCAGGTAAGGAGCAGATACCTGCGCGCGGCGTCATACTTACGCTCTCCAGCAGGTGTCGCCACTCGCAAGACTTTCACTGTATATACTGTATATGTGCATCCGCTATATACTTATATATATATATATATATATATATACACGGGGCAATTGTAAGGGTGCATGGGGCAGATTCTGAGTGTTTTTACCCCAGTCTCGGGGTGAAGGGGCAGATTCTCGGGTTTTACCCCAGTCTTGGGGTGAAGGGGCAGATTCTCAGGGTTATTACCCCAGTCTCGGGGTGAAGGGACAGATTCTCAGAGATTTTACCCCAGTCTCGGAGTGAAGGGGCAGATTCTCTGTGTTTTTACCCCATTCCTATTGGTTTTGGGGTGGATGGTGCAGATTCTCAGTTTTTTACCCCATTCTTGGGGTGAACGGGCAGATTCTCAGGGTCCCATATCTGAGCGTCCCGATTGGTGCTTTTCTCCCTGCTATATCACAGCTGGAATCCCTGCTTGAACGCAGGTGACTCCATCCAGACTATCGTCAGCTCCTGACCAGTTGCGGTTGCCATAACGACCGCCATTCATCAGCCTCCACGATAAATTATTGATAATCGTTTCATTCTCTCGCTGATTGACACGGCGGTTAAACACGCAGATGTTCCGTCACGCGATACAAACACAGCTGCGGTGATAGATAAGCCGTGCGCGTCTTCATACACGCGGGCGCCAGGACACTTGGGGGTTAAAATTTAATGGGGGGGGTATTTCAAGGGCAGTTTTGGTGCAGAGTGTCACCACCAGAGCAGATAAACTCTATTGGTTGCCACGGCAACTGCATCATTAATTAATATTCCAGGGAGATTACCGCTGTATACAGTAATATAATCCCCCCAGCACTGTATACAGTAATATAACCCCCAGCGCTGTATACAGTAATATAACCCCCAGCACTGTATACAGTAATATAACCCCCAGCACTGTATACAGTAATATTACCCCCAGCTCTGTATACAGTAATATAACCCCCAGCGCTGTATACAGTAATATAACCCCCCAGCACTGTATACAGTAATATAATCCCCCCAGCACTGTATACAGTAATATAACCCCCAGCGCTGTATACAGTAATATAACCCCCAGCACTGTATACAGTAATATAACCCCCAGCACTGTATACAGTAATATTACCCCCAGCTCTGTATACAGTAATATAACCCCCAGCGCTGTATACAGTAATATAACCCCCCAGCACTGTATACAGTAATATAACCCCCCCAGCACTGTATACAGTAATATAACCCCCCAGCGCTGTATACAGTAATATAACCCCCAGCGCTGTATACAGTAATATAACCCCCAGCACTGTATACAGTAATATAACCCCCAGCACTGTATACAGTAATATAACCCCCAGCACTGTATACAGTAATATTACCCCCAGCGCTGTATACAGTAATATAACCCCCAGCACTGTATACAGTAATATAATCCCCCCAGCACTGTATACAGTAATATAATCCCCCAGCACTGTATACAGTAATATTACCCCCAGCGCTGTATACAGTAATATAACCCCCAGTGCTGTATACAGTAATATAATCCCCCCAGCACTGTATACAGTAATATAATCCCCCAGCACTGTATACAGTAATATTACCCCCAGCGCTGTATACAGTAATATAACCCCCAGTGCTGTATACAGTAATATAATCCCCCCAGCACTGTATACAGTAATATAACCCCCAGCGCTGTATACAGTAATATAACCCCCAGCGCTGTATACAGTAATATAACCCCCCCAGCGCTGTATACAGTAATAACCCCCCAGCGCTGTATACAGTAATATAACCCCCAGCGCTGTATACAGTAATATAACCCCCAGCGCTGTATACAGTAATATAACCCCCCAGCGCTGTATACAGTAATATAACCCCCAGCGCTGTATACAGTAATATAATCCCCCAGCACTGTATACAGTAATATAACCCCCCAGCACTGTATACAGTAATATAACCCCCAGCGCTGTATACAGTAATATAACCCCCAGCGCTGTATACAGTAATATAACCCCCCAGCACTGTATACAGTAATATAACCCCCAGCGCTGTATACAGTAATATAACCCCCCAGCGCTGTATACAGTAATATAACCCCCCAGCGCTGTATACAGTAATATAACCCCCCAGCGCTGTATACAGTAATATAACCCCCAGCGCTGTATACAGTAATATAACCCCCAGCGCTGTATACAGTAATAGAACCCCCCAGCGCTGTATACAGTAATATAACCCCCAGCGCTGTATACAGTAATATAACCCCCCAGTGCTGTATACAGTAATATATACCCCCCAGCGCTGTATACAGTAATATAACCCCCAGCGCTGTATACAGTAATATAACCCCCAGTGCTGTATACAGTAATATAACCCCCAGCGCTGTATACAGTAATATACCCCCAGCGCTGTATACAGTAATATAACCCCCCAGCGCTGTATACAGTAATATAACCCCCCAGTGCTGTATACAGTAATAACCCCCAGCGCTGTATACACTAATAACCCCAGCACTGTATACAGTAATATAACCCCCCAGCGCTGTATACAGTAATATAACCCCCCAGCGCTGTATACAGTAATATAACCCCCCAGCGCTGTATACAGTAATATAACCCCCAGTGCTGTATACAGTAATATAACCCCCCAGCGCTGTATACAGTAATATAACCCCCCAGCGCTGTATACAGTAATATAACCCCCAGCGCTGTATACAGTAATATAATCCCCAGCGCTGTATACAGTAATATAACCCCCAGCTCTGTATACAGTAATATAACCCCCAGCGCTGTATACAGTAATATAACCCCCCAGCACTGTATACAGTAATATAACCCCCAGCACTGTATACAGTAATATAACCCCCCAGCGCTGTATACAGTAATATAACCCCAGCGCTGTATACAGTAATATAACCCCCAGCGCTGTATACAGTAATATAACCCCCCAGCGCTGTATACAGTAATATAACCCCCAGCGCTGTATACAGTAATATAACCCCCCAGCACTGTATACAGTAATATAACCCCCCCAGTGCTGTATACAGTAATAACCCCCAGCGCTGTATACAGTAATATAACCCCCAGCGCTGTATACAGTAATATAACCCCCAGCGCTGTATACAGTAATATAACCCCCAGTGCTGTATACAGTAATATAACCCCCCAGCACTGTATACAGTAATATAACCCCCCAGCGCTGTATACAGTAATATAACCCCCAGCACTGTATACAGTAATATAACCCCCAGCGCTGTATACAGTAATATAACCCCCAGCACTGTATACAGTAATATAACCCCCAGCACTGTATACAGTAATATAACCCCCAGCGCTGTATACAGTAATATAACCCCCAGCACTGTAAACAGTAATATAACCCCCCAGCACTGTATACAGTAATATAACCCCCCCAGTGCTGTATACAGTAATAACCCCCAGCGCTGTATACAGTAATATAACCCCCAGCGCTGTATACAGTAATATAACCCCCAGTGCTGTATACAGTAATATAACCCCCCAGCACTGTATACAGTAATATAACCCCCAGCGCTGTATACAGTAATATAACCCCCAGCGCTGTATACAGTAATATAACCCCCAGCGCTGTATACAGTAATATAACCCCCAGCGCTGTATACAGTAATATAACCCCCCAGCACTGTATACAGTAATATAACCCCCCCAGTGCTGTATACAGTAATAACCCCCAGCGCTGTATACAGTAATATAACCCCCAGCGCTGTATACAGTAATATAACCCCCAGCGCTGTATACAGTAATATAACCCCCAGCACTGTAAACAGTAATATAACCCCCCAGCACTGTATACAGTAATATAACCCCCCCAGTGCTGTATACAGTAATAACCCCCAGCGCTGTATACAGTAATATAACCCCCAGCGCTGTATACAGTAATATAACCCCCAGCGCTGTATACAGTAATATAACCCCCAGTGCTGTATACAGTAATATAACCCCCAGCGCTGTATACAGTAATATAACCCCCAGCGCTGTATACAGTAATATAACCCCCAGCACTGTATACAGTAATATAACCCCCCAGTGCTGTATACAGTAATATAACCCCCCAGCGCTGTATACAGTAATATAACCCCCAGCACTGTAAACAGTAATATAACCCCCCAGCACTGTATACAGTAATATAACCCCCCAGTGCTGTATACAGTAATATAACCCCCCAGCGCTGTATACAGTAATATAACCCCCAGCACTGTAAACAGTAATATAACCCCCCAGCACTGTATACAGTAATATAACCCCCAGCGCTGTATACAGTAATATAACCCCCAGCGCTGTATACAGTAATATAACCCCCCAGTGCTGTATACAGTAATATAACCCCCCAGTGCTGTATACAGTAATATAACCCCAGCGCTGTATACAGTAATATAACCCCCAGCGCTGTATACAGTAATATAACCCCCAGCGCTGTATACAGTAATATAACCCCCAGCGCTATATACAGTAATATAACCCCCAGCACTGTATACAGTAATATAACCCCCCAGCACTGTATACAGTAATATAACCCCCAGCGCTGTATACAGTAATATAACCCCCCAGCGCTGTATACAGTAATATAACCCCCAGCGCTGTATACAGTAATATAACCCCCAGCGCTGTATACAGTAATATAACCCCCAGCGCTGCATACAGTAATATAACCCCCAGCGCTGTATACAGTAATATAACCCCCAGTGCTGTATACAGTAATATAACCCCCAGCGCTGTATACAGTAATATAACCCCCAGTGCTGTATACAGTAATATAACCCCCCAGCGCTGTATACAGTAATATAACCCCCCCCAGCGCTGTATACAGTAATATAACCCCCAGCGCTGTATACAGTAATATAACCCCCCAGCGCTGTATACAGTAATATAACCCCCCAGCGCTGTATACAGTAATATAACCCCCCAGTGCTGTATACAGTAATAACCCCCAGCGCTGTATACAGTAATATACCCCCAGTGCTGTATACAGTAATATAACCCCCCAGCGCTGTATACAGTAATATAACCCCCCAGTGCTGTATACAGTAATAACCCCTAGCTCTGTATACAGTAATATACCCCCAGTGCTGTATACAGTAATATAACCCCCCAGCGCTGTATACAGTAATATAATCCCCCCAGCACTGTATATAGTAATATAACCCCCAGCGCTGTATACAGTAATATAACCCCCAGCGCTGTATACAGTAATATAACCCCCAGCGCTGTATACAGTAATATAACCCCCAGCGCTGTATACAGTAATATACCCCAGCGCTGTATACAGTAATATAACCCCCAGCGCTGTATACAGTAATATAACCCCCAGCGCTGTATACAGTAATATAACCCCTCCAGCGCTGTATACAGTAATATAACCCCCCAGCGCTGTATACAGTAATATAACCCCCCAGTGCTGTATACAGTAATATACCCCCAGTGCTGTATACAGTAATATAACCCCCCCAGCGCTGTATACAGTAATATAACCCCTCCAGCGCTGTATACAGTAATATAATCCCCCAGTGCTGTATACAGTAATATACCCCCAGTGCTGTATACAGTAATATAACCCCCCAGCGCTGTATACAGTAATATAATCCCCCCAGCACTGTATATAGTAATATAACCCCACCATTGCTGTCAGTCATGTGATATTTTGGGTGACTATCCGAGCCCAAACACCACACTGAGCTGATGTTTTATGGCGATGCTAATGAAGTCTGTTCATCATAGACTTTCATTAGTCAGAGAGTCCTGCTGTGTGATTAAGACTGAGTCATTCTATTTTTCCCCACAGGCAGTATGATAAGGAGTCGGGGGGTTTAGTAGATCAGGGATCAGATAACAGAGCGATAATCATACAAACGGCTGATATGCAGCTGCCTGAAAACATTTATATTATGGGGCGAAAACTTGGGTGAAAAAAGGAAAGAGTGATATTCCTGAAACCTTATTTTTAATGTTTTTAATAATAATAATTGTTATATTGTTAATATTATTTATTATATTATTATTTATTATATTTTTAATATTTATTATATTATTAATATTTATTATTTATTATATTATTAATATTTATTGTTATATTATTATAGTAATATTATTATTATATGATTCATAGTATTCATATCAAGTATAACAGGCAGGATTTCGGGGAAGCTGCGGCATTTAAAGTGTTAAAATCGTCGGCTTTTACCTTCAGTGATCGGTTTCATTGATTATTGATTGGCTTTTCAGAGGTCACTTGAAGGTGACTCGCTGAGCCCTCCTAATCCTCTTATAAGACGCCACGTCTTCTGTTTGCCGTCCGCACCCTGGGTACACAGACGCTGCGCACAATAGTGGCACCGAGCCCCGGGCACAGTATTCACCCCCGCGTGGCACGGGGCACACGCCTAGCCCGGGCGAGCAAGCTTCAGGGTCATGTGAGGCAAAACCACCAACATTGGCGGGTCCATAATAGAGGTTTTTCGGTACTGAAAGGGTGGTGGTTACGTTGAGCAGCCTCCCAGCAGAAGTGGTAGAGGCCTCGCCTTATGCCTGTCCCATGCGTGTTTAAATTCCCTCACTGCATTAGCCGCTGCCACTTCTGCTGGGAGGCTGCTCCGTTTATCCACCGCCCAAGTATACATTATTTATTTATTCTGGGACTCCCCCCCCCCAAAAAAGTATTTTTATGGCAGCAATTGAAGGGGTTAATCCAAAAAGGCCATTCGCCATTTAGGGGGTTAAAATAACCCCCTCTTGTCCCGTTTCTCCCCCCCCAACACACGCACTCCTGGTGCTAACAGCTAAAAGAGCTTATAGCAGCTGCCTGGCAACCGGCCAATCAAAAAAAAAGGACAAAAGACCAGAGACTCCACCCCCGGCGACTCCCCATGCAGATTAGGCAAACAGAACAGGTGCCCGTATTAAAAAAAAAAATGGCTATACTTAGAAATTAAATTAAATATAGCCGAGCGCGTGGGACGGGGGGGGGGCAGGAGAGGAACTCAATCGGCCGCTGGAAGGTCAACGCGTTTTGAGGTTAAAAATCTACATTAAATCAAATTCCCCTCCCAAAAAAAAATATTTCGATGAAGTTTTAATTTAAATAAATATAAAAAGGGAAAAAATTGAACAAAAAAAAATATTTTTTTTTAATTGGACCAACGAGGGGTTAATTTTTGCCACGCGCCAGAGAAACGCGTCAGAGTCGCAGTGAAAAAGCGAGAGTTGGTGAATAAAGCCCCAAAACGTCAGCGTATCGCGGCGTCGAAGGGAGAAAATGATGATGTCGTCCGCGTTTCGCTTTCTGATGACATCATCGAAACGAGATCCAAGACGCGCGGAAACTATTTTCCTAAAAAAAGCGAGTTTAATGTTAGTAGGAAACGGGCTAGAAAAATACACCATTGCTTCGCTTTTTGGCGCATTGTGACCCCCCCCACCCAGTAGACCCCCCCATCCCAGTCGGCATCCGTAGACCCCCATAAGGGGTGTTAGACTGCCCCAGTTAGTTCTGCGTCTCCCTGGGGGTGTCTGATATTACCCTAATATGTTTTACGCCTTTTAAATGGTGTCATAAAAATGCTATAGCTGCCCCCTGACCCCCCCCGGCTCGGCTGGGCGCGCATGCCTTCGACCAAACCCCCCCCCGTGAATTTGGCACTTGATCGTATGTAGTAATATGATGTAATACACCCGGCAGCTGTTCCGAGACCAAATGCAGGAGCTTCCGGCCGATGTCAGATTTCACCGGGATTCCTGGCCATTATCAACGATTTGGGGGTCACAAGTTACCCCAGAGGGAGGGAGGGTCGCTGTCCTGCTGTCTTTGACCCCCCCACAAGGGTTCTCCAAGTAAACGCATGGTCCTTCCTCTAGTTCTAGAGCATGGCGCCCAGTTTCTGGCCAATGTCTTTCTATAAGAAAAGCTCCTCCTAGAACGTCTGTCGGCTCTAAGTTTAGTCACTTTTGGGTCAATGTAGACCTCTTACGAGGATGCCCACATATTCTTGGTGGAAGTTTCTTCCTGTTGGGGTATTTGAGAATACCCCTGCGAGAAAAACCCCAGAACCTCCAGAAGCACATTAAAACATTGTATATGAGCTGGACCCGACCTCCTAACGCGCGGCTATCCTCAAAAGTTTCCATGGGGCGAAAAGTATTATTTTCCACCATTTTCGGCAAAGACGAGAAGATGAATTCCGAATTTACGTGGCTCCTTTCTCGTTTTTAGATGTTGAGAGTTTTTTTTTTATAGACCTGCCGGGATGAGTTCTAGATTGTTCACTTATGGTTCCAGAGCGTGACCTCTTGACACTGAGCTTCCATATTTTTCTAGAACAGAAGCTACGGGGCAGATGGAGCCTTGAAGGTCACCTGCCCTTTCTTGAAGTAAGCTCTTAACCCCCACTCATGCTTGGGGGGGGCAGGCAAACATACCTGATGGTAACCATAATGAAAGCACTATCTGCCTCTCTCGCCCGCGTCGGGTTGCCAAGTCTACGGTCTCGCTTAATGATTATTGGCGGGGCCGAGACTTCCGGACAAAATGAAAACAGAAGGTCAGCAGAATGCAAAATGAACGGCGTTCCAACGGAGGCCAAATAAACAAGAACACGATGGATGATGTGATGATTTTGTGGAATCTAGAACAGAAGGAATACAGCGGCTGTGCGAAGGTCTTCTTGACCTGGTCACCTTGAATGTCGAGTGATGGATTTGGGATCCAAAAGAGGGAGTCCATCAAGTTCTGGAGAGCAGGACTTGGATACCTCCGACCATCTTTGGTCAGTATTTGGGTCGTTATCTCTGCTTGACTCCCGATTCATTCTTCTGTTCCCCGTCTTCTTCCTTGACCCCTAGCCCGACTCCTGGCTCCGTCCTTCCTGCCGTTCTGGATCCAGCTGCCATCTCATTAAGTGTGATCATCGATGATGACGTTGTGTGGACACCGTTGTGCAGCAGGTGGTTCTTCTTCACGGTACCTGCCAGTTCCTACAGATGCACGTAGTAGGCCCCGTAGCAGTGGTGGTGGTGGTGGTGGTGGGGGGGGGTATATATTTGGGGTTAAATTGAATGAGCGGACGATAGTCTCTTATATTCAGAGGGTTAAAAGAAACCTCCGTCTGATTAAAAACAAATACGCGGCAGACGTGTCCCTGGATTAGAAGTCAGGGCTGCTCTGGAAGCCGAGGTTATTTATTGCTTGCATTAGCTGCTGGCAGACGCGGCGGGATCACAATAACTCTTTACTGCAGCGTGCCGCGTGTCCCTCATACCCAGCAAGCAGTCTGAGCTTCTAGAGGGGCATCAGGGGAGAAAAAAAAAAAAAAAAGGCACAGGGCTCTTTGGTTGAGGGACCGGACAAGCAAAACATTTGGCCGCTCTGCTTGTTGGAGATCCTCTCGCCGGGTCGTGTTTATGTTCTTGATAATCCAAGGAGGTCAACAGTGCCCTCTGCTGCCACCACGCCATTAAGGCCATCGGAAAGTGGTGACCTAGTTAGTCACGGTCCTTTATATCATTCCCATGCCCGTTATTATACAGCGCCAACATATTCCGCGGCGCTGCGTGCGGCGCACCCCCCGCACCTGACCCGAGACGCGGGGCTCCTGAGGGTCCCCTATCGGTTTAAGGCAGCCTTTTTTTTTTTTGCACGGGTCGCATTGTAGCAACGGCAGGAATGTTATTATAGCGCCACCGTATCCCGCAGCGCGGTACAAAGGAATCTAATCACGCAGGGCGCGCCGAAGCGCTGCTTTTCCTTTGAATAGTCCAGCACGGTTCCGCGTTCTCGGCGGTATCCGTTTACGCCCCCCCCATCCCATAGGTTGCAAACGCGTGGGTTTAATGTCGACGCGTTTGGCAGAAAAGTGCGTCTGTGGGAACGCGGACAAAAGGGGAGAGCGAGGAGGAGAAGGGGGGGTTGGGAGCGAGAAAGAAACAAGAGGTATAATATCAGGGAAGAAAGTGAAACAGAAAACGGGGGGACGAGAAAACGCGGTGGAGGGGTAAGGGAGGTCGGCGTTGGAGAAGAATGATGGACGGTGGGGAGAGGAAGGTAGGGGGAAAATGCGCATAAAGAGATGATGGAAATCAGAAAATATGGATTTTAGAGAGGAATAAATAAATCCGGCGTGCAGAGAGAGAGGGGGGAGAGAGAGGGAGAGTGTTGGGGAGGAGGGGAACGCGGTCCCGCAGAGGGAGTTGAGTTGACGGCAGAATCTGTTTCACCCAGAACAGAGGCAGATGTCAGGTCAACACATTTTGGAAGGACACCAAGTCTCGGAGTGAGAGAGAGACTTCTCCGGAGCGGCTTTCCGAAACAAAAGGCCGTCTGATTTAAGCCTCGGGAGCGGCGCCCTGCCCTGCGGCTCGTTCAAAGGTGGCTGTGTGCAGTCATTACCTCACTGCTAGGGCGGATTTTACCATACCAAGGGGCCCCGGGGGTGACCGGTGCAGCGAGACCCTCAATAAACCCGATTTTATTTCCCGATTTAACCTCTGCTGTCAGAAACGACCCAGTTCCTGTAACACGTAACCAATAAAACGCGTTAACGGAGCCCTCTACAGCGTCACAGAGCTTATTTATCAATTATTATTTATTGATTTCCATCATATAACGTTTCTGCAAGGAGGCTGGTCCACTTATCTACTACCCTCTCAGTAAGATAAATGTTCCTTACGTTACATCTAAGCAGAATCTAGAATTTCTTACTTCTCCCAAAAAAAATTTGAGAAGGTCATGGCAGGTCCAATGCATGAAGATCATGACGTCTCCTTGAAGGCATCTGAGATCATGAGAAGCATTAAGGATAAACTGGGATCTAAGATGTCGGGCCCGAGAAAACTCTGAGAATTCCCAGAATTATCTTGGAAATGCCAAATGGATCCATAGTAACGTAATATTGACGCTGCATTCCCACCAAGTCCAAAGTCACCCTTGCGTTTAATGCTCCATAGAGTGAGCAGCTTTGGGAGACGATCCAATTAGGAGGTCCATCACTTCCAGGAGGTCCAAGGTGTTTCTTTGACGTAAATTGTTGGTTTTCGCTTCCTCGCCCTCCCAAAGCCTCGGCATAGAATATTTTCACACCCAATGATGGAGATCAGCAGGTTGTCACCCTTGGGGACCTCTGATTCCTCCTCGTTTCGGCTGTCTCGCCGCAATCTGGTTCATCTTTATCGTTGTGTGTGTAAAATGTTAGGTTAAAAGATTTAGACAATGCAATCTACTGGTCTACACCAGAGCTGGGATATCCAGTGTTTGTGGAATCAGATCCAGGTAGATCCAGGTAGACATCAGCTGGTCTTCGACACCTGCCTTTTTCTGCTCACAACACGGGTTAAGGTGACCACACGCCGGGTGTAGAAGAAATATGGAAACTAATGAAACCAAGCATGGATTTCGAATGAGATAGAAAGGTGTCTGGTTCACCCCTAAGTATCCAAGTAATACTTCTAGTTAAAGGACCTACAAGGGTTATTCTTTTCTGGACACCAGAAGAAGAGCACAACCTAAATTAGGTGCCCCCAAAGTAGTCCAACGTTTAGAAAAAGGCAGGTTTAGGGTTAATTAGATTAAATGCATGGATTCGTCAGCTCCTTGGGTCCACAAATTCAGATCAACCAAGAGGGAGGACATGTTCCTCAGTCAACGTTGGCTTCCCTACCAGAGAACCACGTGGCCAACCACAGAAAAAACAGAGAATGCACCAATTGTGCTACAAGTTTGGTTAGAATACTGTTGGGAACGTGGTCACGTGGTTCCTTTGCTTCTAGAAAACGCCTAACTGACCATCAAAACTGGATCCCAAGCTCATTTTTTATTGGATTAGTTTCATTTAAAGTTCCTTCTTGAATAAGGTAACAAAAATGCAGTTTCCTTTTCGGTGACTTGAATTTCTCTTTCGTATAAACGTGGATTTTTTTTTATTATTTAAATGAAATAATTGTTGAAGGATTTGGATTTTCAGAGGCTCTGCAGAATGTCGTCCTGGTCGCTGCCGTTAGCATTACAAGCTCTGAAGATGGCTTTTCAACCTTTCCTAGGTGAACACAATGCCCGGCGGCTGAGGAAGAACGAGGCATGGCCTTGGGTTTCACATGCGATGTGAATAAAAAGGTTTCGTTGGATTCTAGAGCCTCGACCGTATTATTAGGATCCGAGATAATCGCGAGGTGGGGGGATAATGTTGACACGGTTGATACGGTTGAAGGTAATCTCGGATAACGCACCAATATCTTCTATTTTTGTTCTTATGTTTAGAAACACGGAATTTTGGGATTAGTTGTAGCACCAGAAAGCCTTGAGAGAGAGAAATCCTAAACGTCAAAGAGTGAGGTCCATGGGATCGGACGAGGCTTTCTGCCCACAGATGTTCCTCAACATTCCAACAGCGTTTTGTGCTCTTCACGATTCGCAGGCTCTGGAAACAAAAATACCCCCAAAACAATTTCTAGGAATAACTCTTTTTATATGATTTTTCATCTCCACTGAGTCCTTCAAGGTGCACTTTCTGTTCTCACGCTTCTTTCTGGTGAAACCTACAAATTGTCCCATGGGTTCCACGTGACCTCAGCTAAAGCTTCACGTGATGTTTTCCTTGGAATAAATGCTTCTCGGCGTCAACGGACGTTGTTTTGTTGCGACACCATTGACGACCCACCCGGAGCTGGTTGTCCACCCTCTAAAATCACCTCGTGGAAGAAAATCGATAACTAATTGTCACCATGGAACCCACTACAGGTTCAACCACTTTTCCGTAAGTGGGAGTCTCTTCTACGGAACAGGTTCTAGATTCAGCCTCGTATCACGGGTGACATTGGTGGTATGACGTGATATGACGTACGACCAAATTTCTTTCTCACTCAACGAGGGGGTTGAGACGTTCCATCATCTGAATTGTCCTCCATAATTCCATAATTCTATGTTCTCTTCATCAGCGCCCCTCAATAAGTCAATATTTCCATATTCTCCAATTTGGTCATCCCCCGTGTGGTTTGTGTCTATGAAGAAATCTTATTCAACCCCGGGTCCTCGGTATTTCCAAGCCAGCAGGACACATCAACCACACGTTGAGTTATTTCCATGGTAACCGTGTTTTTTAAGGGAATTCCCCGAAATGTGTAGGATAATATCATAATTTCCAGAATAACATTAGACAGCTCATGCTTCAACAAGAATTCTTTATTAAAAAAAGTAACAAATTACCAAATTTTTTTAAAAAATATTAGATTTTTTAACTAAAAAATCCAAAATATCTATAAATGATATAAATAATTAGAATACATTTATGATTTAATTATTGGTGTTAGAAAGCCACGTTCTCTAGTCTTTAAGACGTCTCCTGCGAGTACGAGGAGGGCGGGATTCACAAATATTTGGCAAAAAAAGGGAAAAAAACACCCGAAATTATCCCATCAAGTATCAGGCAGGAGGGTGGATGTTTCTTTAATTAGAGGGGAATTAGTGAAATTCTTCATTGAGCGGAGGGGAGGTAGAAGGCAATTATTTTGTAAACAGATTGTCTGCAGTTTAATGTGACTGTACGGAACGTGAAATTAATTATTGTTTATTATTGGTGGAATCCCGATTATTCTTATTATTCTACTCTATTTAAATCAATAAATAATAATTAATTAGTTAAAATAATAATCGTTTTTTTTGGGGGGGTTGTATATCAGTTGAATTGTTTTGAAAATATTTGGTTTAAAAAATAAAATAAAATATGGGTTTCGGGGAAGCCGTGGCAAAAAGTGGCAACGTTATCATTATTTAATTGTGACGTTTTTACCCCAAAATTAACCTCTATTGGGTTTGTGGGATACCCTCTTGTTACCCTATCTGATGGTGGCATCTTGGACTTGTGACTCCATACTTGGCCTTAATAATCACCCCCCCCAAAAAAAAATCTTGCAACTGGGACATTAGCCTGATTTTCAGGGCCACCTATGCAAATTCAAGACTGTTGGCAGCTATGCTTTTCGAGAAAATATTTATTCCTCCTCTGCCACGGACATATTCTTCTCTCTATCATCTTCGCAGCACAGAGAAACATCCCAGATTCCCCGGCAGAACGAAATGATAGCCTTCCCCGGCAGAAAATGACCCCAGTGCCGGGACGCCGGAATTATATATTAGCGGCTCGCTCATCGGTGTCCGCTCCTGATAACTCAAATTACCGCTTTCCCCTCTTGAACGCACCGCTGGGGGCTGAAGATGGAGGGTCTGGCCGACAGGTTACGCTCTTCAAGACACAAATCAATGGTTTTCATAGCATGGAGCAGCCCCGGGGAACGCGGGTGGGCGGTGGGTTATAAGTTAGCGAGCGGAGCTGACATCCAACCTCCTCAGTAACAAAGTAACCGCAGCCTCCAAGAACAAGAAAGTACATTTTCCACGGCGTTCTCATACAACCATACGGCAAAAAAGGCTAATTTTTTGGTGCTTATATACCAGCAGCAACATTCTAAAAGGGCAGAGCCAAGAGGACAGTTCCATCACAACCCACCAATGATAGACCACCATGGTATCTCATCATGGTAGAAGACAAGCAGTTGACCCTTGGCCATGCGGCCATAGGCTGCTAAGTAGCCGTGGTCTTGTGCTTATATAACACCAGTGACATTCTAAAAGGGCAGAGCCAAGAGCACAGTTCCATCTCAATGATAGACCACCACAGAACCTCGTCATGGTAGAAGACAAGCAGTTGACACTTGGTCATGTGCTAAGTAGCCAAAAAAAATAAAAAAAAAGCAAAGAGCTCTAAATTTTTTTTGAATTTCATTAACTCTTTCATGCTCTTTTACACTTCCATTGACTGTCTCTCGCGCTCTACCTTCTCAGCTTCCACGTCTCCTTGCCGCACTCCTCTGCTTCTTCTCCTGCATCTTCTTGTTCTTCTGTCTTCTAGCTTCGTCTACTTCTCCATGGACATGGCCTCCTGGTGAACTTCCATAAAAGAACGGAGCCTCCAGGGACAACCTCTATCCCGATTGGAAGGAGGCCAGAATAATAAAGACCGATTGGCTGAGAAAGTGAAGGGTTTCTACACCCCTCCCCCCCTTATTCTCCGTGGATCTATCTACATTATTCTGGCTTCTCTATGCACTTCCAGCCTTTTGCGAAGGTTCCCCGAAAGGCCACGCAGAAGCGGATGTAGAAAGAAGACAGAAGGAACAAGAAGATGCGAGAGAAGAAGCAGAGCTGCGTAGGGAGATATTCACAGAGAGTGTGAGAGAGTGAATGAGAGCGTCAGGGAGTGAGTGAATGAGGGAGAGTTTTCATCTGAACTGTAAGGACAGGAAACAATATTTGTTGTCTGAGAATGAATTGTCCCAAAAACAAAACAAAAATTGTGTCCGAATCGTTTTTTTGGTCCATTCTTACAAGTCTGGTTTCCATTCATCGTCAGGGTGACTCCATTAGTCCCTTCCTTCCCTGCTAAGTCTTTTGACGAGCATCTTGTCCACATATCATATAGCAGACAAAGCTTATCAGAATTCCGGCGGTGGCCTCAGAATCCATAATTCATTGCGGAGATTCCGTCTTCGCTCGGGGAGGGAATGAGGCAGAATGGGAATGCGTGAGAACAATATTTCCTTTTGGGCGTCTGCTTTAATCATTTCTGATTTACTGAACTCCGCCGGACACTAAATCTGAAAGACGCAGAATGTTTGCATAAAAAGATGTTTGATGGTTTTAATGTAATTTCCACCTGAAGTGATGTTTGAGTGACGGGTGATATAGATGCGGTTTGAGTCCATGAGCAGATATTGTAGGCCACATCCATCGTCACTTGGATATTATCTGTATATATTTCTTCTCTTTGCCAACGCAGGCTTTGGTTCTGGAATCTCTTGTCTTAGTAGCTCCGTCGGTGGCTTTTCACCAACGCCCTCCGTTCCATATGTGTTTGTACCTAAATCTCAAACTGTGGGTCAATGCTCCATCTGAGTGTCATGGTTCCACCTGGATTTCCAGTAGACGTGCAGCCACCTTCCACCACAAAACTCTAACTGCACAGGAGATAAGTATAAGAGGATGACTGTAGGGTCAACCAAGACATGGGGAGGTATACAGCAAAGCCCAACGAAGGGCTCAAAGTTGCTCTTGAGCCTCACTTTGCTTTAGATCTCTTCCATAGGTCAAGTAGAGGGTAATACAGTGATGGGATAGACATACGGCTCCTGAATGTTAGACGAGACCAACGACTGATTAAGGTTGGAGTCTTTAGAGCAGGAGAAACAGATTCTATGTCTCGTTCTGCCCCTGAACTTCTCACTTCACTTTTATGAAACTTTACTCTACTTCTCGTGACCTTGGACTGTTTGATTTTAGCATCTTCCCCGTGGGCTCTACTCGTGATCGCTGCTGGCCACGCAATCCCAGAAACCCAACACCTTTGTACTCTAAATTGGAATATTACACAACTTTTCATTACTCCAAGAACCCTCAGCTCAATATTCCATCGGAGGATGGGGAATGTGAGCCAAGAAACATGGCGTCAACGGTGAAGAACATTTGAAGCGTGTCATAATCAGAGGGAGACAGAGGTTGGGTGGTTATAGTTCCTATCAGGATCCCTCAGGTTTGGGCTCACTTGTGCCAGCTGTCATCTCAATAAGTGTACAACTTGACCACAGCTTGGTGTCTTCTTAACGAGTCCTACTCAAGCCCTACTTGAGTCTTATTCAGTCTAAGCACCTTCTGCCCCAACAGTGTCCAGAAGAAATGGCATTTCAAGTTGTTTATGCAGTAGCCTTTTTGCTGCGAAATGTATTGTGTTGATGTGAACAGGGAAAGAAGACTCTCAAGGCATCACAACGTTATCTCTCCACTGTCTACCTACGTACTATAATGATAATTAAACCTCGTCTCCAGCGCGTGGGCATCTTCTGCTGGATGCCCATTTTAATGGCCTCATAGACCGCCATTGTGGTAGCGCTGCCATTATAGGGGTCGCTTTGATATCCGCGGCAAAGCCAATGGAGTGCATGGAAGGAAACCCACGGATGTTAAAGTTCCTCGTATAAATTGAGGCTTACTTGATGAGAGCAGGAGGTTAATATTGTTTTAATAATCTCTCATCGGTTTAGTTCCGTGCTAGACTCGATGTCTTAATGGCAGCGCGTGCCAGCACTCTTCGGGAACGACCTTGCATGGCCCAACACGCATAGCTACCGATAGCCCCGGAACACCTATGAGACTTTTTTGGCCAACTGCTCCTTCCGGTAAAGTTCTCAGATTGTCATTGTCCACGTTGTCCAAGAATTCATGTTCAGGCTAATCGCGCATGCAAAAAAAACCAGTTAGAACTTTCCGTCATCAAAAAAAACTTTTGTTATTGTGAAAAAAAAAAAAAAATTAGCAGAAACATCGTTTTATTTTTATTTTCAGGTTATAAAGGAAATTTGGGGGGGGATTGAAAAAAAAATTAGTAAATTAGTAAAAAAAAATTGGAACAAATAAGAATGATCAGGAATAAAATAAGGACTAATGCAAAGAAGTTAAGACAAAATTTAGATTATTCGGCCCAAAATTAATTTATTATTAATGATAGTATTAATTATTTTAGATTATTATTTGGTGCACATCTTCCTTTTCTTGATTTGATTTAACCAAATATTGAGTAAAAAAAACATGTTTTACTATTATTACATCATCATGCTTAGCTAGGGACAACCAGCAATGGAAAACCAAGGACAAAAATCTCATGACCGGAGTCAGTCCGGATCCCCATAGACACCAGCGTTGATGATGATGATCAAATGAAGCCAACAAGGCTGAACCGTGTTGGGATTTTGGTTTTTCCAAATTCTCGGCCAAGTTGACATCATCGAGGTCTTCTCGACCATAAGTGACCTTACCGATTCGAGCCTACCGTCGTTCGTCTTTGGAGATGACTTCAATGATATCGAGACCTTCGCCGGGACCTCGGAACGAACACTCGGGTGCTTCTGGGGAATCTAACACGTCCTTCTCGCTTTTCATTAAGATGAAAGTCTGGTCACTGATTATCCATCACCCCCCGAGGTTCCTACAATAAATGCAGATTGTCTTCTTCGGGAATAACCTCATGCATTACCGTGACATTAATCTGAGCTATTTACGGGGGGGGGAACCCATCCCGTTAAAAAAAAAAAACTCTTTGCGTGTTGTTCTTAGGTTTATGAGCATAGCTAAGCATGATGATTTTTTAATAGGAATCAAACAGCTAACGGCGAGCCTGTGATCAGCGCAAAAGAAAACAATCTCAAAATTCTAATTAACTGTATTTTAATCGCTTTAATTATAATTGAATAATTTAAATACCAGGGGACACAGTTAAGACTCCTCAAAGCCTTTTTTTTATTTACATTTTAAATACTTCTAACGGAGAAAGGAGAAAAAAAGAGACGGTTTGGGCCTTTTTCGAAAAGAAAACAGAAAAAAAAAATTGGGGTGTTCAAGATGGGCCAGCATGGCCAAGGAACCATCTTTAGATAGATAGTGACGGCCGACCGATCTGGCCACTTTTGAGTCACTATGTACTTATTAAGTAGCATCACACGAGTCCTGAGCTTTCTGGAACTCCATGACGGACAGCCGCGTCCAATAAAGCTTTATTCAGGAACGTTCCATTGATAACTGCTCCCCTTTCACCCCTCATGGCTAGAATGATGATAGGACCACCTCAAAGTTTTCCTTAAAATGGCTTGAGATCCCCGTGATAGTAGAAGTCCTCTTTCTTTTGGAGTTGAGACCCGGGCCAACAATAACCATCGTTCTTGAGTGAGGTCCATTGAGGAAGAGCATTGAGATCAAGCAAGGTTTGCTGCCATTGGAGAAGAATCGATGAAGGAACATTTTTTGATGGGCTAGGTCATTATTTCTCTTCTCGTCTTGGAACCAACACAGGATGGGTTGTCGAAGCCATTGATGGAGCCACTTCTGTTCAGCTGTGCCTGAAGGACTAACGCTGATTTGGATCACATGCCAGCTTCCCCTACTATGGTTTCTTATTTAACGCTGGTATTTTTGTCAAACCCAATTGATGTTCATTGTGACCACACTCTGGGTCTTACGCCAATTACAATTCATATCCTATCGCGCCAGGATCGTGGGTTAGTGTTACATCTCAAACACCCCAAAATTACAACACAAGGTTGATGCTCTTCAGTTTCTAGGAATTCTTCCTTTGAGAAAAAACCAGGGTTGTCATAATACGCAACTTGCCTACTGAAAGGTCCAATACCAAAGGATCAATAACAAAGATCACTGATAAGGCTCACTACACGGAGAGAAAGAACAAAAGGAGATATATTCACAGGCAAAAAATGTGCAAAACCGTAAGTGCATCATGGAGGCAAGCTGTGCACTTGCCAACGCTGGACGAGAAGGCCCATGAGTGGAGAATGACGCGAGTGACCCAGTAGATGCAGAAGACACCTCATGACATGGGAAAGAACCCTATGGTGTTAGAATTAAGAGGTGACCCGGTAGTCAGGTGGTACCAACCTGACACCTTACCAAAATGTCTTTTACCACGCTGGAGAATGACTCTAACACCGGTGACCACCATACATCGGCCGGACAGGGAAACCATGCCGGAGGTGGGAATAAAACTCTATAATGATGTCTGATTGTTATAAAGACATTGCTCTTTAGTTTGTCTTTTACACAGCAGGGGTGCGCACTGCGAGTACCCCGCGTGGCCCGGTTCTGTATTAGCTGCACACAGGTTGATAATTTCCGACTAATTTCTCTACTACCTCCTCGTCTTTGGACTTAAAGCCACAGGCAAAATAAAGCCAAGAGCCTCCCCAATCCAATTAGTGTTGCTAGCACCGCGCGCCTGAGGCTACACCTTGGGCTGCGTGTGCACCCCAGAGAGAAAGACGCTCAATTAGGCACCCCCCACCACCATTTCCTCAGCCCGCGACTGCCCTCCGTTCCTCCAATACAGAAACAGAACAGAGAGATGCCTCCATTTGGAAAAGTAAAAACCTCTCTTGGCTCGACTTTAGCTGTAGCCTTGCATGATATGTCTTCACACGCAACCAAAGAGAGGCTTAATTCCGATACTTTTCCCAGATGGGTCCATTTTCTTCCATAGTCCTCTTCTGGCATGGGGCATGAAGCTCCTACACTTGGGTCCGCTCATACATTTACGGTTTGAGGTCTTGCCACCATAAGTTCCAGCTCAATGGAGCCCACCTGGTAAATCTGGTTCTTCTTCAGAATGGCGGGTTATCTTTAGGTGGTCTCCCGTTCCTCAGCATCAGAACATAGGACGTCAACCGCTCCTTATCAGGAGCCACCTTTGATTTGCAGGATCCACGCCGTCAAATCATAAATATTCCTCATAAGCTCAACGTGTGCTGGATCTTACTAATCTTCTTATAGGGGCCAATTTCACCCACAAGTTAACATTTCTGACAATAAATAATTTCATTATTTTCACAATACTACAAGAATTTTAGGTCATAGGCCTGGAATGGAATAGAAATCCTACTTATCAGCCAGCAGGAAAAGTTAGTGGTCCGATGTGAAGTTACTGCTCCCCTTATGTCTGGGTAACTGGGGGGGGGATTTTGGGTGAAATGTCTTGCTCTTGACATGAGTGTGGTCTAGTGTCAAGCCCTGCTAAGCATCATGGCCATAGTTGGGAACTCTCTTGCCCGAGGACTCCAGGTAAGGCGCTGGGTCATCAGCGGGCGCACCCCCCCCCGCATCCCACAGAGAGAGGACTCCAGGTAGTTTGGATGTTCTCAGGTATGCTCATGGCGGATCCATGAGTAACATCCGTGGTGGCGTGCATGCTTTGTCCTACGGCTTTGGCTCTGTAAATAGGGGGGGGTTGGACAACTAAAAATATATTTCCAAAATTTCACTTTTCGGGGCAACATGAAACGGACGCTGTGTAAACGTATACGGTTAACAAGATAGCATTGGCCTCCGTTAATGGCCTGGGATCTCCGTGCACCCGCGAGGATGTTACCTTGACAACCAACAGCAGGCTTTCGATCCTCGCCAAGAATTTTTTTTTTCTTGGCGTGAGATTCTGATTGAACCGTATATGATTGTTCCTTTTTTCTCCTCCCTGCTCTTTTTCACTCTCTTTCGGCTGATTTCCTCTCCGTCCCTCGGGACGAGGCGCACACCCAACGGTTTAGAGACGCTTCTCCTTTTTTTTTGTTCCTCTACGTCTTCCAGAGTCTCGGAGAGCTTGGTCGTTCTCCGCTCCCGACTGTTCCTCCCCCTCCCTCCTCTCATTTTTTTTCTAATTCCCCTGTCCTCTCCTCCTTCCCCGGTCCTCTCGTTCATTATCTGCTCTCAGGATCAGGCCTGGAGACAGAGCGGCAGCCAATTCTGCAAAGTAAGATCTCTGTCTGCAGACAAAGAATTTCAGGAGCTGCGCGTGACCTGCATGCAGCTGCAGCGCTGAAGGATCCTCATTAATTCCGCCCTTCTTAAAGCAAGCGGCCATCGCGCTATTTGTATTAGCCAGATCCGAATAAATACTCGGCGGTAGTAATGGAGGCTTGCTTCATTAACCCTTTCAGCAACTCCCGGGCCAAAGACGAGGATGCTCCATCCATATGATAGTCCATAAATATATAGGGACTAAGGAGATTTGCCACCTTATTAGTGGGGATCATTTAACAAATTACATTTGATCTTTTTTTTTTTTTTTTTTTACAGTTTATTTTATAACAATTTAGATTTTTTTTTTAAAAAGAATAATTTAAAATTGCTTTAAAAATTGTAATAATAATTTAGAATCATTTTTAAATGACAACTTCAAAAGGTTTTATAATTCAAATAACAATTTAGAATCATTTTAGAATTATAATAATTTACATTTGTTTAAAAATTATAATCGAAAACTTTTTTTTAAGAATAGTTTAGAATTTTACATTTAGAATAATTATTATTATATTAAATTATCTTTTTATGTTAAATTTGAATGTCCTCTAAAGTAGAGGTTGGTGAGTAGGTGAGGCAGGGGCAAGAGGCAGGTAGGGGGGTAATAATCTTTTAGCTAGATTTAAGCACTTCCACCAGCACTGGGCCCCTGATGTGTTTGTTCTATGGGTTTTTATGCCGTTTTTGAGTTACTCAAGGAACAAAAGCTTTATTTATGGGGCGTTTTCCCAACAATATTAAGCCCCCCTTCATGTTGACCACAAAGAAATGGGAAAGCCCCGATGCCTATCTCAGTTACAGCCAAATTATTGATGATTATGGTGGAACATCATTAGAAATCCTTGATATAACTCGTCTAAGGAACGGCTTCCCTTTATAATTATTGGCTGTCAATCATTTTGGAAGCGGGCTAATAGGTGGACGTAGAGGAATGTCCACCATAGCAGAAAATCATCTTGACGTATTGGACGTCTTGTCCATTACTGAAGAACTGGTGTAGAAGACCCAAGGATAGTTGGATGCGAGTTGGCGGATAATGGTGGAATCTTCCATTCGTCCAAGAACGAGATGCCTCCGTCTCCAGGGATTTGCTTTAATAAATGTCGTAAATCTGTAGAGGTGCAGATACCCCACCACGTGCATCCTTCAAAATATAAGATGTGAGCGTCTCTCGGGTCTAACCGTCAAGGCAGCTGTATTAATGGCATGCTATAATGTCAACATAATGTCTCTGGTGGCCGCTTATGATGCAGCTTTAGATGACAAAACCCTATAAACATTTGTCAAGAATATATTTTTTTGTGGTCTCGACTGGGCAGCTGATCTCTTCACTTGCATTATTGTATTTCTCGACCCCTGTCTGACTCCTACAGCCTTGGGTGGACCATAGGTCTCTTTGTGATGGAAAGACAAACATGGAGAACATTTCAAGCACCTTCTAATGGTCGGAACATTAATTAACGTCAGCAACAAGGTCTCCCCAGCTGGAGGATCTTCAGTGACTGAATAACTTAAAGCAAAATACTAATTTCTTAAAGCTCCGTGGAAGCTCCAGAGCAAAAGTATGGCGGCCGTGTCAAGACATGTCCATCATAACGCAAGCCCAACGCAAAATGTTGAGGAGAACTCTGTGAAAGCCACGAGGAAGCCATCACTTCACCAACTGGAGATGACATATAAGGGGTGGTCAAGGGTTTGAAGTCCAACTGGTATGGGATAGATCAGAAGGGATCAGGCGGATTGAAAGTGGTCACTTTCTTTTGGGTATGATTTTCCACGTTTCATTGAACGCGAAGCATGTACGTGGTCCATGAAAACGAAGGCAGACAGACCTTCTGCCTTCTGCCTTGGCTCTACCCCTTCGGATAGAATAATGTTCATTTTGTTGACTCTACAATCACATTTGTCAAACCATCCCCGCTGATATATTTCCGCGCATTAACCTTCTCTCCGTCTTCCGCGTGCGTCCTTGGAGATACCACCTTCAATACACTGCAAGATGAAAATTGGTTCCTCGAGAGCACTCAAGCACTGACGGCCAGGGAAAAAAGAAAGTATTTTTCTTCCTTCCGTTCCATTGCTTCCCATAGAATTGTGAAAAATGTTTTTTTTTTGCATTTTGTGTGTGATAGGGCTCATTCTTCTCATCCTCATTCCAATAACGTTGAAGTAGTTCAGAAGACGGACCTAAACTCTTGACCATAAAGTGAAGGTAATGGTCACCATGATATCTTTGATGTCCCAGAGACTGAATTCTGAATTGAAGATAATTATTCATTGTAGATACGTAATTAGGGAGGAATGGAGGATAAGAGGAGGAAAGAGTCTACTAGAGTAGAAGTCAAGAATGGTGCACACCACGGGGACAGCCTCTCCTCCTTTCCTCCAAGCGAAAGAAAGGGTGTGCACTGAGGAAGCGCTCCAGGAGGTCTGGTTAACGGAGATCATACTGGGGCAAAGCAGACGGAGACGGAAGACAAATGAACACGAAGAGGCAAGAGAAGAAGCAGAGTTGCGGAGTGTGAATGAGAGTGTGAGAGAATGAATGAGAGTGTGCATCAGGGATGTTCTTGGGTACACCCAGACTTTCCAGGAGACATCTTATTTCAGCCGATCTGTATATATATATATGTTTGGCTTCGTGTTGTATGGATTAGACATCTCATACTCCAGAACGGGGCATTCCAGTCTGATTAGGTCACAAGCTCTTTATGTTGAACAATCCCACATGTTTTTAAAGTCCTTCGGTTATTATTGTGAGTTCATTAATGCTCTCAAAATGGCTGCTCCGTCTTGGGCCTGTTATCTTCCCTGAGATCTGTGCTCCTATGGGAGTCTGAGAACACATTCTGTGAGTCCTATTTTCTTTAACCCTTTGCAGTGCTAAACTACTGATTTGTAAGCTGGTCCACAATGAAAAGTCAAAGTTCCGACCGTAAGTTTGGGACGGCACAACTCCAACAACCGTGTGTTAGTGTGAGTGAGCAACTGTGTGTGTTACTGTGTGAGCGTGTGTGTTAGTGTGAGTGTCTGTGTGTTTTTACTGGTCTCTCCTTTTATCTATTCCGTCTTTCTCTCTTTCCTTGTTTCTTCTATTCCTTTCTTGTCCCGTTCCTCCCCTCTCATTCTCTCCTTTCCTCTCCCTCTTTTCTTTCTTGTATCCTATCTGCTCTCATTCCTCCTTTCTCTCATTCCTCCTTTCTCTCATCTCCCTCCTTTCTCTCATCTCCCTCTTTACTCTTGCACATCCTTCTTTCTTCTCCCAATTCCCTTTCATCTTCTCGCCTTTCTCTTTTTTCCCCATCTCCTCTTTTTTTCTTGTTTCACTCTCTCCTCTCATTCATCATTCATTTTTTTCTGTCTCCAGTCTTCATACAAATGTAATAAATAGTATCAGATTAAAAATACGTTTTTGGAAATATTGCTCTGTTGCCCCCCCAGTTGTAGTTTTTTTCGCCCCATAATATAATGTTTTCAGGCAGCTGCATATCAGCCGTTTGTATGATTCTCGCTCTGTTATCTGACCCCCCGATCTACTAGACACCCCGATATATTACTGTATACAGCGCTGGGGGTTGTATTACTGTATACAGTGCTGGGGGGGGTTATAATACTGTATACAGCGCTGGGGGTTGTATTACTGTATACAGCGCTGTGTGTGGGGGTTATATTACTGTATACAGCGCTGGGGGTTATATTTTTTTCCATGGGACTTTTCAATGGCGGATATTAGCACAGAAATGAAAAGGCTCCCCGGGCCGTGGTGGACGTGACAGAGGGTGAAGGCAGACTGTTCTCGGCTGGGTGGGCGATGTTATCAGGGTCCCGTCGCCTGGGGGCCGCCATACTCCATGGGAGCCGGGGCCATCAAAAGACCCTCTGTCTCGATACCAACCGGTTTCAACAGCTTTTTATTGGGTGGTGTGATACACGAGGTGGGGTCTCAGGTGACCCCAGATGCGATATTTAACTATCACGAAGCAGGAATAGGCATCCGACACCCAGAAGCAGAGGCTCTCCAATCACTTTAGGGGCCACTTAGCAGGTGAAATGAAAGTCAGGTTCCTGAGGACGGTTATGGATTTTGTGAAATATTTGAAAATTATTTAATAGACTAAATAATAATAATAAAAAAATAAATAAAAAATACTTTTTTTTACATATGGGTCCCTGTGGGCTCTCAGGGGCCCTAAGCAGCCCCTATGTCTTTTCTGCAGTACCTTATTCCATGCAAAAAAAAAAAGCCAAATTCACCTAAATGGTATTCGTCCTGAAGATGATGGCACAGGTATAAGGGTCAGCTGGGGAGATGAACGGGTTAATGTGACCGCTGGCCTGCTGGGAGCGCTCTGAAGCTCCTCTCTCTCTCTCTAGAAGTAATTTATAGGAGCGATGCTTTGCTTGGCTGACTTTCTATAATGGGAAGGCGTCCCACACGCCGAATGCCAGACAGCCGCCCGTCCTTAACCCTTCTTTGAAGCCCCTTGCTTGGATAGGTGGGAAAAACAGCACTACGGTATCTGTTGGCGCTATGTATGCAAGCAAATCCCGTACCCTCTGACCATGCAGGGGTTAATACAGCATGCGTTGGTTCATCCAGGCAAGGGTTGCGGTTAAAGGACATCAACGCGTTTCAAGCGAGAGACTAGGGGGCCTTAAGGGGACCCCAAAAATATCTTACTAGGAAAAGGTCCGGAACTTTCCGAAGAAAATGGCTTTTTGGTTTTTTTTTGGCCCCCCCCTTAAACAAACACGGATAGGGCGAGCGCAGAAAGGCTTGGCCACAAAACGCCGGCTGAGTACAATGTGATGTCGCGGAGCTACAACGGGCACGGCCGGTGGCAAATGTCATGTTACGAAGTTGGCTAACGAGTCGTCATTCAGTGCAAGCAATAGTCTGACATCTCTGGGGCTCTGGGAAGCCATCTGCAGCGTTCACGTGCGGTCTGGGAAGCCATCTTCAGCGTCCACGTGTGGTCTGGGAAGCCATCTTCAGCGTCCACGTGCGGTTTGGGAAGATCGTTGTTAAAGACTATGCTAGCAGATGACCACTTGGTGGAAACGAAGGTCACATTCAGTGCTTTTGGGTGTGCAATCATGTTCTTCTTGAAGCCGGCTCTACCAGTATTTTAGATGATTGTGCCCTGGGACTCTTTAGCACCAGAAACCGGTCCATCTACGCCTGGTGCCACACCGAAGCTGGCTAGAGATTTTCCATCTTGGACAGAAACATAGAATTTGAAGGCCATAAGAGCTTAAGCATTGCTTGGTCCTTGGTCTTGTCTTCAGGAGCCATCCGCCTATCCGAATCCCTCCCCCACTGTATTAGTCTGCATCACTTCTGCAGAGAGGTTATTCCACCTGTCTACCACTCTCTTCCTTAAATTCCATCCCAGCCTCTGACCCTCTAGTTTTAGATTATGACCTCTTGTTCTCAAACATCTCCTCCTTTGAATAGCGTTACACCAGTATCCATCAAGCCCTGGATGATGTCTGCATCAAGGGGTCAGATGACAGATTATTTTTCTATCTCGCATGTCTTAAGCTAGGGGCTTTAGAAACTGGCCATTTTTGACCCAGAGTCTTCTGCGATAATCCTATTTTTGGCCCTATCCCAAAGAACTCAAGTCATAGAAAGCATTCTTGTTGGATATGGTGCCTCGGAGGTCTTGTTAGAAGGTAATTGGTCCCCTTACTCATTAACGGCCAATGGTTTAAGTCTGGCTTAAGCCAACAGAGCTCCAGGAGACGCGAAGAAGCCGGTGGGAGACCTTCTTACCCAAAGGGCAAATCAATGGGTGGACAGGCTCTTTCGTTGCGTCCTCGGCTCTCTCTGTCATCCCTGATCACTTTTTCTCTTTCCCTGCTCTCTGTCTCCCTCCTCTGGTTGCTCTCTCTCTCCCTCCCATAGTTGTTCTCTCTGTTCTCTCTCTTCCCTGATCACCCTTTCTCTTTCCCCGCTCTGTCTCCCCCATCCGGTTGCTCTCTTTCTCCTAATCTCCTTACGCTTTCTCTACCGATCTCTTTTTTTTCTCATAAGACGTTCCCACCTTCTGGAATGCTCTGCTGTCCATTTCCCGCAGCCTCTCTCTCCCTCGTAGTAATATTTTACCCATCCGACGGTCTCCCCCCCCACCCGTCTCTCACATCCTTCAAAAAATCTCTCGTTCTTCTCCTCATCATACATGTTTTAGAACATTTCTCCCATTTCCCCACGATTTCTCAGTCTCTCTCCGCATTCCCCTGATCTGTCACCTTCACTTCCTGTATCACTATTTTGGTTAGGAGCCCCCTTCCTTTTTTCCTTCCCCCCCATCTACCACCACCACCCCTAAACCTGCGTTCTTATAATCATCCCCACCAAACTCCCATATTTCCCCACTTGCCACTCTCTTCCTCCATCTCTCCTTTCCCTTCTCTCCTCTCTAGCTCTCCCCTATCCTCTCTTTTTTCCCTTCTGCCTCCCTCCTCCCCTCACCCCCTCTCATATCCAGCTTTGCTCTCATAATATTTACTGAGGCTGTCAGTTCTGGCTCGGCAGGGAACATTTTACATCTTCTAGTCGCCTTTAGGGTAAAGAATCCTTTTCCTAAGAGAAAGAGATGAAACCTATTATCTCCAGTCCCGATGACGGTATTATCAGCTCCTTCCCCAAGCTTTTATAGATCTGCGAAGGCCGACGCGTTTACTGAAGCGATGACTAATACCCCCACAGTCGACAGACACGGGGAAAGCGTCTAAATATTTTTTTTTTATTATTCAAAACATCCATGGCAGTTAATAAAACATAAATAAATAACGCATAGAGTAGGGACAGGAGACCTCCTGAAATCCCATTACTCTACCGGTTCTAGAATCAAAAAAAGATTGTTGGAACGAAATATATTCCACGTACACGACCCAAACCACGTACGCCAAGCTATATCGAGGAAGAAGGACTTTGAGGTGTGTATCTTCTGGTTTGGAAGAACATTGAGCTCCACCATTTAGAGAAGAAGAGCAACTGCGTCGGTGGGGGGACCACAATCGGCGGAAGGTTCCTCTAGCCGTTCCGAGTTAGTGTCCTTTAACTTTTGAGAAACCACGTGGACAGTGCCACCTTCAGACCTTCAAACCTTATGAATTTCTTGGCTCCTGTATAACTCCGAACTTGGAGACCACCGACTTTTCTCGACCACGTGGACAATGCCACATTCAGAAGATGATGAAGTCCAAGATGTGTCTCCATGAACTCTTGATAGACCACGTGGACAAAGTCACATTCAGCAAATATTTCCGATTAAAACCCTTGTGGACCCTGTACGTCCAGCTGTGTCTCCATCACCCAAAAGAAAACATTGGCATAGATTCAATGGGCGCCAAATACCCGTGTCATTTGCCCCACTGGTGGATCACGTAGCCACAGAACGGTTGAAATCGGTATTAGTTTAGCCACACCGTAGGCCGGTGTTACTGGTATATGATTCTATATTTTTGGTATCTCAACAATACTCCATTCCGCTGAGTAAGGGAAGGGGTTATTCCAAAAGCTTGAAGCAAGGATGGAGGGCGATGACATCATTTCTTCTGCCCCGTACCCTACCTCCCCGGTTTGCTGACTTTATTTCATGATAATCTGTGCATAGTTTGTTTGTTATATCACTGCCCCTCCTAGATGTGTGTGCAGCGCCTCTCTAAACACTACCAGATGTGCGAGACACCCGCCGGCAGGACCTGTTCAATATCTAAATCAACTTTACAGTTCCTGGAGCCAGCATCAAACGCTATAAATTCTGCCAAACAGCGGTGGATGGGGGGGGGGGGGAGAGCTACATGCTTTGGCTTCTGACGTCGATGTGTCAGGCCGGTACTCGGAAAATAAAAAACGAAATTGTGTGTCAAAGCAGCAGGGGGGGCAGTTTTTTAATCATTTTATTAAAGGGGCATGTTGATGAAGGGTATTAGATGGTGTTAATTATACGTTGCTTGATACCTTGATTTTGGGTGGGGAGCGGACCGGAGCGTTGATTGAGAATTTCACCGGCCATGGACAATCATGAACATATAATCAGGAAAAACGGGCAGACTTTTATCTGCTGGCAAATACTAGGTTCTTAATCAGTAGTATTTGTGGCCAGGGAGAAGAAGACCTTAGGCGTTGAAGGAGCTTCAGTGCATGACCTCGGTAGACAATACATCGACAACCCTAATGATATTCAGGAGATGAGGCCAAATTCCAGTGACAACCACGCCACCTATTAGCTTTACGACATCCTCAGTCAAAGCCTAGAATCAGTATTGACTCAAATCGTGATGACCAAGCTACTGGTGGCAGTGTCTGAAGACCACCAATCTAACCTTCTTCCATGGAAGCTCTTAACGATCATATAGTTTTCTTTAATCTACAATATCTCACACCAGCTCCCTCTACTCGGGTTGAAAAGGTGGCTGTCCCAAAAGCGTCTTGTAGGTCTATACGAGTTCCTGAAGGCCATTTCTCTAGAGGGTCTTTATGCGGACATCTGCCCTTTCTCAGTTCCACTTTTGGTTGTCTAACATCATTGAGGTTTATTCACTAAACATGTGTACATACACATACATTCTAAAAGGAATGTCTCCAGACACCATGACATTAAGGACAATAGACCTACAGTTGGCCACCTCTTATTGATACACTGATGTCCACCATCGAAGACCTCCTCAGAACTATTTTGTGGCCCATGTTTTGCCCCCTTCTTAAACTATGAAGTGGATGTGGACTGTCCTGTTTGGTAACAGACCTGATTTCACTTCTTTTGTTAACATATTTCATTCTCTTATATTTTCATCTCCTTGTCCACGACAAATGACAGGGAACCTGAGCCATGAACTTGATGTTTCTCGATAACAGGCTCTTTTTCTTGTCATCTGCTCTACAACACTATGTAGAATAGTCCTGCTTTTTAGTTGATTTTAGTTTGATCTGCACACTTTGGTGCTGTTGCTAAGCAACATGACTTAATGTATCAGAAGTATATAGACAAGGCCTTCGTACCCTCGTATATTGTTTACTTTCCCAGCCACCGCTATTACAACGCCCTTTGCAGGAAACAGAACTGTCGGCCCGTCTAGTCTGCCCATAATAGTTATTTGTTACATTTTTACATCATAAATTCAGACCAATGGCCAAAAATAAGGAAAATGGGACTTCTTCCCATGAGAAGCTGGACTTCACACCATTTTTGGTCCTTGGGGTTCCTCTTACATCGAGTCGAGTCCGTTTCTCTGGATTGATCGTAGGTGAGCAGCTCTCGCTGTAGAATGTTGCCTTGCGATACGTTACTGAATGCGTCTGTAATGGTTTCTCGTTTTCCTCCGAGGTGCACAAAATGCATCGTTGCTCTCACGCATTTCATGCGCGCCTCCTCCTACTCACTTCCTCAGAAGGTCTTGCGGCATCTTTTTTTTTCCCCAACAGGGGAGCTAATTAGCAACAAAATGGATCAGAATGTCCAAAGTCATCAGTCTCAAAACTCGGGGAATTACAAGGAGCCTCCGGAGGAGAGAGAGAGAGAGCGAGAGAGAGCGAGAGCGAGAGAGAGAGAGAGAGAGAGAGAGAGAGAGAGAGCTCAGAAATGAATGCAGCTCCTGCCTTCGTTTTATCTGGAGCTGCCTGTAAACCAAGGAGCCATATGCCTTTCCCATGCATGTTTACATCCCCTCATTGTATTACCCTCTACCACTTCTGCTGGAAGGCTGTTCCATTTAACTCCCACCTTCTTCATAAAGTAAAACTTCCTTGCATTGCA
Organism: Spea bombifrons; assembly: GCF_027358695.1. NCBI lineage: Eukaryota > Metazoa > Chordata > Amphibia > Anura > Pelobatidae > Spea > Spea bombifrons. The sequence goes on along the minus strand of NC_071097.1, from coordinate 1,435,614 downwards.
TCGAAGCCTCTGGCTAAGCCATTTGGAAAAGTTAAATGTAAGAATTGATATCGACATTGGACTCACCTTGAGTGTGAATTTCCACCTTTATGGCTTCTAGAGTTAATTGAATCAAGGAACTCGTCAAGCTTTAGGACTTTAGAAGAGGAGCACAATGAATGCTTACATTCTTATCCTCGTCACCCATTGGACCAAAACCCCTTTTTTTTTTGTAATGATTATATATCGATGTCCCCCATGATGGCTGGAGAAGGACCGGGTCCTGTTTACGTGCTGCTGATCTTCTGCCCCTCGCCCCTATAATGGTCCCCCGTACTCCATTGAGTCTCTGTCGATGCCTAAATGACCTCATCCCCATTTCCCTATTCTAATAGTTGTCCTTCTTCTGGTTGCTCCCCACCCTCACCTGGTTCAAACCCATTGGCCGCGTCAAAGGGACACTCGGCCGTCACATTCAAAGCCCCATTGGCCAGAAATAACAAGTCGAGTGATCCGTGTGTTATATGAGTCACCTTTCTCCTGTGTACTTCACAACCCTATGATTTTCAACCTTCCAACCTTCAACGTAAAGATGTCCATGGTGGTGGGAAGTCCAAGTTCTCGACGGAATGTTAGAGTTGGATGTAAGTTCTTCCTAACCCAATGACCGATCAACCCCACTTAAGGGTTCGTTTAATATTGTGTTACTTTGTCATATCGGAGCCTATAATTTTTTTGGTTCCTTGGACCAAAGCCGAGAAGAACCACCAGTGAAGCATCCCACCTTAACTTGATGTCCCCGCTCACAGCCCAATCTTAAAATAACAGCGCCATTTGGCGGGGAAGTATAAAAAGAAGCAGCGTGACAGCTAGGAATTCCCACCAGACAATCGTGTTTCCAAATCTCCTCATCAAGCTGTCAAAAGCTTTACAAGGCATAATTTATACTCGTCTGCGATACTCAGAAGAGCTGCTGCCTGGTGCTAATATCCCTCACCGCACAGCATAGGGAAGTCGATTGGCGGTGAAAAGAGGGGCAATTCCATTCCGCACAACAAATAAACCTGAATTACAATGACAGCTGTCCCCCCCCCACACCAAAAAAAAGCCTTCCGAAAAAGAGCATCAAAAACTAAAAGCCTCACTTGGCTACAATTTCCTATTTTCCCAATTTTTTTCTCTTTTTTCGTCCGTTGTTGAGTATTGAGAGCTTAATTCACTCAGTGTTCTCTAATTCATTAAACATTTGAAAAATATGCATTTTCATCAATTTGCGCTACACCCCAATATTTTCCCCAAATTCTGGCCAACAAATATCACCGGCATTCGGAAATATTGAAATTAATTTGCATTTGGGGAATGCAAGTTACAGCACAGAAGAAGGCCATCTGCATACCAGACTGCGCAGTAAACTTGAACGGAGTAGCCCAATGTTACCTTTAAGTAAAGTAAATCTGCTAGGCGCCCCTCCTAAATACCTACTGGGTAACCACTCACGCCCTCCTGATATTTTGGCCAATGAACGACCTTTTGTCCACAGCTTCATGGTCTATATTCTACAGGTGCGGCGAGAACGTTCTCATTAAATAATTCTCTTAAATCAGCCCCATCTGATTTGTTATTTGGAATTCTTTGTTCCCCAAGAGCGTGACTTTACATTTATGAACGTTGAATGTATTTGGAACAGGTGCGATTGCTCTAATAGGGATGAATGTGCAGTTATATCCAGCCGGTGGCATAAGTTATATGCTTTCCGCATATGCAGGCAGGCTGTGTCTGGCTACAGAGTTACGAGCCATGTTGGCTAGCACCGTGTAACACCAGTAGCCAACCAGTGGTGCTCTCCAGCTGTTGAGGAAATTTTGAATAGAAGTCTTGTGTGTAGAGCTTGGATATATGGGGCCTGCCACACTGCGTGCAGGCCCACGGATTATGACATCTTAACCCATGATAACAACCTGCCCCGGGTTTCTCATGCAGCAGCCGTCAGAAACGATTCTCTACTAACTTGATCGGTGACTTTTTGGTGAACTAAACCTTGGAAACGCTCTGTAATTCTGTATCGCTCACGCTGTGACCCCGACAGGCGCGAGGCAAACAGGACTCACATTTTACCAACGGGCTTCCCTGAAGGGACTGCGAGAGCCGAGTGAACTCTTGGAGTTCTCGCCGTCTTCTTCTTGACTTCTTGTCTTCCAGTCAACCGTGAATGTGGTCTGCCCGTTTCTTCCTCTAGTCGCTGGTCTCGTCTTAGATTCAGGAGTCATATGCTGATCCCATGCCCCCTTACTGTATTAACCTCTACCACTTCTACTGGGAGGCCGTTCCACTTATCTACCACCCTTACAGTACCTCCAAGCATGCGAGAGAGAGAATACAGATAATGAGGTGTGCAAGGTGGAAGGGCGATTAAGCGGTTATCCGTGGGATTCTGAGACATCTGTGATTTCAGCTGCCTCTTTAGACGGATCAATTCCAGCGAAACATGATTGCCGCCTGCCCGAGATTAATGAAAACCAGGTTTAGGACAGATGGGTCCACGGTATCTGCTTTTTCAGTTAAATCATGAGATTCTTTCAATCTTTCCATGCTGGAGGGGAAAATGATACCGTTGCTATGATAACCACGCAGAAATAATTACACGAAAACATCATTCTCAGTAACTATAGGTTGCCTTTCATTGTTATATTGTTTAATAATATTTATGTGTCTGGAAAGGTGGAACAGCCTCCCAGCAGAAGTGGTTGAGGGTAATACAGTGAGAGAACGTGCATGGGATAGACATACGGCTCCTGAATCTAAGATGAGACCAACAGCTGGAGAAACGGGCCACCCCATTGTGACTGTCTAGCTACAAAGGGGTCCTCCTCCTGAATGTAGTAGATAAGGTTTTCTAGAGTGGCGTGAGACCTGATGAGGAAGTGGATCGTGAGTTTGGGCAGATCCAGAACTGACAGTAATTGCACCCTCCTGATGGTCTTCATGGCATCCCCACCAACACTGGAGAAGACCTCTATCTACTGGGGGACTTGGCTTGTTTTCTGGCTTCACAAGGTTGGCCAAGCTCTGGTTCAGCTCAAACCTCACCTTGTCCTCCTCTATTTCACAACTGGGGATGGAAAGAAGTATTTTTCATGTGATTTCATCCGGTGACAAATCAGGGGCCATTTTGGAGTCAAGAAGTAATTCTTCCCCTTTTAGTAGCAGGATTGGAAATTGTCCCAATCTGGGGTTTTGTGTCTTCTTCTAGGTCAACGGTGGGGTTGAACGTGACAGTCTTTTTTTAAACCTAAATGTTATTGTGTAGATGCTGGTAAATGTGGGTTATAAGTAAGGCAACAGTTGCTCCATTTGAAAACCATGAAAATTTGAACCCCTGTGTCTAAACCCCCCCCCACATCTAAACGAAAGCAAACATTTGTTAGATCTTCTCATTCCAGAGGTCCCAGGTCTTCTGCTCCACAAAGGCCCGGCTAAAGCATCAGATGTCGGGAGAGGAGCCACATCTGAGCCAATTGATAACCAGATGTCGCCTCTGGCTGGAGCTTCCAACCCCCCCCCCCACACAAAAATATGCCAAGAGGACAGCATCGCTCCCGCAGTGACACCTACAGGGAAATGCACAAGAAGGCAGCCCGAGTCGCCATCCTCCGGAATCACATTTCTGACGACGTATTCTGTTCCATCATTCTTTTTAACCCAACCAGGGGGTAAATGTGACAGGAATGCAGTATCTCTCACTTTTCTCGAAGATATGACCCACAGGGCATCATAAGATAAAGGAATTGTCCCCTAGACGTAGTCGACGGTAAAACTGTAAATGTATACAGCAGATGTGATTAACCATTTATGGATAAACCGATGGACATTTCATAGAGGCTGAAGGACATAAAATGGGGATTCCATGGTGTAAAATGAACTGAACCAGCCCTGGAAGACGCTCAAAAAAGGTTTTAGTAGCCTGGAATTTAGAGATTTGTTGGTGGTAGAGGTGGCATAGGGTTGGGTCAAAGAAATGTCTTACTTCTAGATCAAATACTTATCCAAGGATTGGATACATTCTCCCTCTGTCTTGGCCAAGAACTATGGCGGAAAAGTGGCGTCACCAGCCAGACCAAGGTTTGCTATACTTTATCAACAGGTCAACTCAACCCTCCTCAAAGGAGAAGGTTACTGGAGTCTCTTATATTCCTGAGAAGTCTCATTGAAGGTCTATCAAGAAACTTGCATGGAAGTTGACAACCAACATGTGCATGCTCCTTGGAGAGCTTCAATGAGGCACTCTGTGGTTACTCGCAATCTTGCGTGTCCTCTGAAAAGAGTGAGTTGGCCCATTAATAATAATACACATGGAAGGCACTATGGCTGTGCGTGGTTTTTTGTTGAGTTGGAATAAACGTATAACCCTCTTCTCCTCCCGGTGGGTCGTGTGCCCTTTTGTCTGCCACAGACGTGGTAGAGTAGTGTAAACTACCTTTTGTTCATCAGCAACTGGTTGGAGACCTCAAACCCGTTCTCCAGTATAAGCTTGTTGGTTTTAAGAGCGACTACTCTGCCCCCTAGTGGTGGGAATGCATAAGAGGGTCTACCTTCTCAGAAGCATCTTCAGCCAATCCCACCGAGGTCCACCGAAGACGCATTATGAAAAGATCCCCGAATGCCCATCCCCTGTGGGGAGGAAGATATGCGTTCTGCTTTTAACAAAAAAATTTAACCCTTTTGGTGCTGTTGGGGGTATATCCAGGAAAACCCGATTTTGTGTTGAAAGGAGGAATAACAATAAAAAAAAAACGTATTATGCTCAACTCTATTGGTTGCCTTGTTTGTAATCTATACCCTGTGCTGTTATACGGTCGATTTCAATGTTTTTGTTACGTGATCGCTGTTTTCCGTGAGATGAAGGAACTTCATAAATAAATTATCGTTCTTAGCAATGGACGACGACTGCTGGTACAACAGCGCCCCTCCATGGGCTCATCACGTTCATGAAAATATGGATAATCACAAAAGAGGTGACTTTATCCGAGTCTTCGGGGAGAGAGAACGGTCTTTCATTGCTTTTAGGAAATTCAGGAGAGAAACAGAGTGCGCACGACGTAGAGCGTCTAGTCTGTCCACAAGACACTCTCTTCCCAGGAGCTCCGTCCCCTCCATGTCCCCTTGTCTTCTGGTGTCATGGCGGTACGCAGGTCTCTTAGAAGAGGACAGATCGATCGGGGTCGGGTTCAAAGAGCAAGTCGCGGAGGGAAATGTTATAGAGACGTCTGGAGGAGCCAGAGGCTGCGCATGATCTGATGCAGCGAGACGGCAGACAAGAACCTTCTATCCAGGTTATTGGGTCTTGGTGCCCCAGTATAGGAAAAACCCATGGATCCCCCTCATCGTGATAATGCCATTGTAGTGACTAACGATGGTAGCCAAAGGCTTCTAATAAAAGTCACTATGGAAACCGTGACTGGTCAGGAGGTGAAGGTATTCTGAATGGAGACACCTGTATTCAAGCAGGGATTCCAGCTGGGATATGGCAGGGAGAAAAGCACCAATCGGGACTGTGTGACCCTGAGAACCTGCCCATTCACCCCAAGAACTTGAGACTGGGGTATAACCCCTGAGAATCTGCCCCCCCAAGACCTTGAGACTGGGGTATAACCCCTGAGAATCTGCCCCCCCAAGACCTTGAGACTGGGGTATAACCCCTGAGAATCTGCCCATTCACAGCAGAACAGCTCCAGGGTATGATTGGTATTGTGTAAGGGGGGGGGGGCCAACACTACCATATTTGTTTCTCCTTTTACCCCCTGATCGGTGTTATAATTACCTCCTCGTATTGTCATGCGCGTGTCTCTAGGGGGCGATTCCAGCTTCTGTATTATGATCTTCCAGGGGAGAACGACTTCTCCAAGCGCATGCGCGTGAGAGCACCTTCCCCGCGGGGAGAAATAGCAGACGATAAACAGAACGGTAGAGAGATCACAGGGGAGCCCCAGGCGCGGACTTCTTTCCTACAACCCATCTGTCCCGGTCTTCAAGGAATCGTTCTGAATCTCGCGCATGCCGGCCCCTCCTGCGCTACATTATAACGTTTTTGCTTCCTTTCATTATTTTTTCCCATTTTTTGGTTGGGGGGGTATACCATAACTGGCCCTTTTGAGTAATTCCTCGTATGAAATTCCTGCTATGGTTGGGTAATTCATTTCTTCATTTACCGCTCAGGTTCCGCATGGCGGTGCTTTCTAGAAAAATCCAAAATATCCAGACGTTGCAGAAAATGCCCTTAAATACAAGATTTAAGTGCATTTTTTTTGCTCCTTTGCTACTCTAGAGCTCCCCCTGCGGCTGTGGAATCGCTAATAAAACACACAGGCTTTAGGTGGCGGCTCATAGTCGCCCCATTCCCAGCCCTCTCCTGGAAGCAGCATTGAATACTTTAATGGACGCTCAGATCCAAGGTGACCTGGAACACTGCAGAACCCACGCATGGCGAGTATGAATTTCCACAGGAACGGCACCCACAGAAGATGTTCGATAGTTGTACAGGTGGACTCGGCTGCGTATGTTCTTGGAGAGGCTACGACGCCGGTAACACCGACCTGCTATCGCCTCGTTCCTGTCCCTTCGACGAGAGTTTGGAAGCAAGGAACTCCCATCGGTTCTGTGGGACCTTCATCCCTCCTCTAAGCTCAGAAGATCCAGCCCTCAAAGCTCACGAGTTGTTGGTTTTAGTGTCAGGTAGGACTATCGGAACCATCTAACCTAGACCTTTATACCCGCCCCACCGGTGCCGAGACTGGTTTTATCACTTAACGAACTGGTTTGGTTTAGGGATTGGTTGGAACCGATCTACGTCGATACCTGAGCCTTCCTCAACATCACATTTTCACCTGGTTTAGTTTGACCATTGTCTACTACCTGTCCTCACCGGAGCCTTCCTCAGCAATACTTTGCGACTTGGTTTGAGCGCAGCCTACTTACCTATCTACAGCAAGAGCCTTCAGCGACACCACTTCATCAACTTGGTTCCAAGATGGCCAGCTACAAATCGACTCCCAAGCATCCCTCGGCTACCCTTCACTACCTGGCACACTGAACCCTCCACACACCACCGTGCCATCTGTGTCAAAACACGGGAATTCCTCCAACTTGCACCTCAACCTAGTTTGGTTTAAACAAACAAACCTTGGGCGTTTCTTCCCGATCTGGATTTGGATTAAACAGCCTACTGGCCGTCCCCACCAAAACATGAGCCCGAACGCGGCTGACCGTCCCAACTACCCTTCTGCTACGACTTTGAACAGGACTTCAAACCCCCACCCTTCCTCCAAGTGTAAGCAGAGGCCACCAATGGAAAAACGCTCCTCGTCTCGCCCAGGTAGCGGACTCTAGTGCGTAAGCATTCCTGTAGAATGTTTGCTGCCGGGGAGTTCTTTCAGGACTCGGTGCAGATGTTGCTTTATATTCAGCATTATGGGTATGGACGGTGGTTAACTTTGACCTCACCGGCATAGCTGCCAATTGTTTTTCTCCTCACTGCTCAGTCACGTTACAGACCATCGCACTGGATTATCTACCTCCTCGCACACAGAGGCCTAGCCTTATCTGCTGCAAATTAACGAGCGTGGACCGTCGTTGCGATTGATCACATCATCATATAGCTGACGCGGTACTCAGCTGCAGGACCTTCCATGGTGCCCATTCCCACCAGACTTTACTCTGAGGCCTTCCACCTCCGACCAAGCACTAATACCCGCGAGGACTTTTTAAAGCTCGAAACAGATGGGGCAGTTTCCACTCCACGCCCCACGGTAACGTTTGCCAGGAACCCCCCCGTAACGAAAGACGAGACACCTTAACAATAACGACCCGCGGACGAGCTTCGGTGTTTTACAGTTTTTTATTACAAGCTCCAAGATGAAAGCACAGTCTTCGGACGCCTCATCCGGGGATCCGTTACTCTTTCTGCGGGAGGAAGAAATAGATGGTTAGAGGAGGGACGTCACCTCGGAGCGGCCGGTGCAGAGTGCATCGCAGGCAGCCGATTCTTTGTGCAGGTAAACGCGGCTCAAGCAGCGGCTGCTGGTGCGGAACGCGGCAGAAGCGATCTGATTGGTTGAAGTGCAACGATTTGCTTGCGTGACAAACGCACGGTGGCAGCGGATAACGAAGCCATGCAGCAATCGCACGTCCTCGGCCATGCCGCTAGAGCTCTACACACCAGCCTGAGCGTTGGACAGAAACGTCTACGTTTCAGCTCGTTTTGGGTAAAAAAGCGTAATCATGTGCATGCGACCATGCGGCAGATCTTTAACACACGCGTGTATTATATATACCTGTGATAACATCCCTCAAGCTCACTGAGGAAGTGGCGGGAAAACAAGAGAGAGAGTTAGGTTACAACCAGGAGGTCATCATCTTTATGAATTAAAGTATAAGAAGTGGCGCCGCAGAGAGATTACTGGAAAGCCTCGGGGTCAGCCATCGTGTAGAAGGCGCCCGAGACCCCTAAATCTTGGGATTCGGCGCACAGAGCACGAGGCTTTGCAGTAACCCACAGTACTAATGAACATCGACTGGAATTCCAGCTACCGACCCGACGTCGTAATTTAAATTATATTTTTTTTTTAAAAAAAGCTAAAATTAGCCAGAATTTATCCCTGCAGAGGACCAGACAAGATTTGGAAGAATTTCGGCCTAACCCGGTTGGTAGATTCTGATTCCATCACAAAATAAGGATTGTTGGGAGCATCAGGCGGGCCACGTGGTGAAGCGAGGGTCCTCTCGCTCCCCGGTGGGCCGACCCAGGGGGTTACGCTCCACAGCAGCCATCGAATCCAGCCCGTGTTCATTATTGATGCAACGTAAAAATATATACAGATGTAAAGCCTGGCCCGGGGGCCGCCAGAGTCGGCCGTAACACCAACGTCTCACCACAACAACAAAAGGAAAGGGATGAGCGCAAAGGAAGATACAGGACGGGAGAGCGCTGGTCTCATCAGCATAAAAGGGGGTAAAATAAACCAAATAAACCAAAATAAATAAAAACCTAGAAGCACAAACCGTAAAAAAAATAAAGTGAGGATCTATGGTTTTGCTAAATTTAGAGCTTTTTTTTGGGGGGGGGGTGAAATGTAAAAGGCAGCCATTCGTACCAACGAGCAGACGCTCTGCTGGGCAACACACAGCAGGGACAATAAAGCTAAAAAAAAAAAATCTAAACATAGGCGAGGAGGGGTCCGAGCCCCCCGCTTGTGCCGAGACACATGCATGGAGCGCAAGGTGTGGACGGCGGTCACACTCATGCCACAGTACCTGCACGACACGTCACTTCTGGCGAAGGGATCCGAGAAAGTGTGAAACAGAAAAGCAGAGATTACAGACCACACAATTCCTACGAACCCGCGATAAAACATGTGACGCCAAGGGGGCGGGCCCTCCGCCGGAACCCCCCAGCGAATAGGACGGAGGGGTGCAGGGAGAGTCTAAGCCCTCATAGAAAGGGAGCGCTCACTCGTTTTATTATTCCTATCACTACAGGCTAGCCCACCAAGCTAACGCTAGCCCAGAAACAGCGTTACCTTCTGGAGCGGCGACATTGTGCGAGAGCGGGAGTAAGACAGACACAGTTATCCCGGTAAGACACGGCGACACGCTATGAGAACACGCGACGCGTTAACCCGGCGCTCGGACGCAGAGCGGAAGCCTTACCTTCTTGCCGGCGCCCACGCTGGCCTTGGCCGTGCCCCGGACTTTCTTCATTCTGTTCTTGCGCTCTTTGCGCTGTTTCCTGGATGTCTTTTTCTTCTCGTAGAGGCCGTGCTGGAAGAGATAGCGGGCAGAGACGGTAAAAATGGATCCAGGAGCGGCAAACGCCACCCTCTAAGCACTACTACCACAACTTAAAGAAAAGCCACTCGAAAAATGGCCACTTTGGGGGCATTAGCCTGATCGCGTATACCAGACATGCTGTATTCCGATACAATTTTAGATCCTCCATCCCTAAGAGTCCTAACACTCAGGGCCTTTGCTTCCATGTTCTTACCCCCCCCCCTCCGATTGGCTACTTACTCTGGCGAGTCTGTGCTTGGGCTCGTTCTTCTTGGCGTAGTCTAAGGAGTCGTAGATCATGCCGAAGCCCGTGGTTTTGCCACCGCCGAAGTGAGTCCTGAAACCGAACACAAAGATGACGTCCGGGGTGGTCTTGTACATCTTTGCCAGCTTCTCCCTGATTTCGGTCTTGGGGACGGTGGCTTTTCCAGGGTGAAGGACATCAATGACCTAAAAAACAAAAAAAACAAAACTTAATCTAAAGCTATTTCTGACCTTTGATTTAGAGAACATTCTAGAAGTTTAAATAGCTTATAAAGGAAATATAAATCTATAAACGTATAGAAATGTAACGCAGGCGATTTACCATCTGCTTCCGCTGCAGGAGCCGGTTGGTCATGAACTTCCTGGTTCTGACGGTCACCGTGTCGTTCTGCAAAGACATAAAGCAGGCATCAGCGACCGGCACCTCAAACGTACCCCATAACGGTGCAGAATACCCCCCCCCAAACACACAACGCTGAAAATCTGCCTGCCGAGCAACAAACGGCCCATCTGAGACACCGTACTGACGGTATTATATTAGATTATAGGGTACCCAACTAGCCCCACGACTACAAAGCCACGGCTTTAGGCAACCTGACCCTACAGACAGCAGCCTGTCTTAATCCATATATTAATATTTTATATATTAAGATTTTGTTCGGGGGGTGTTAGGGTACTTGTTTTAGAGCCCTATTAACCCTACAGGGTAAGACAAGTCCTGACATGCCCCAGCAGCCCATCTAGCCAGAGCCCGCAAGCTCCAGGTACACAGGGGAGACGCTATCAGTCTGCGGATGGACGTTAGCGTGGCGGACAATAAAGTTGGACAATTTGAATCCAGCCCCGGTAACGCACACAGCACCGGAGCCGGGTAACGGTCCGGAAAACTTGGGCTTTCCCATACGTTCATGTAACAGAATGCATTTTTCCTCCCCGGTAACACACCGCACAGCTATATACCCTGCCATATATACTGACTGTATACTCTGCCTTATATGGGGGGCTTCATGTGACCCCATGCATTTTCATACCTGCCCCTCACATACAGATATTGCCCCCTGCCCCCTCTATAATAGGTAATTACCCTGGGCCTCCAAAACCTGTCCCTTAGCACTAAAAACATTAAGCCAGCAGCACACAAAGGGTTACTAGCGCCCCTAAAAGTTTACTTTGACTCTGCCGAACCTAACCCACCAACCACCAAAAGCCCCCCCATTACGTGGCCACATGGGGGGGGGCAAATCGCATAGAACTTTAATGAGACAGGGCAGGAGAGTATGCGGGGTAAACAGTGAGGGAGGCCGGACAGAGCCCCACTGCCAGCTCCGGGCTTCAGCCACTGCTAGGCCTCGCCAGACTCGAGCTGAATTCACGGGACTCTAACACCGACAGCTCACAAATACCCCAGCCATCTGCCCCCTCAGGCACTCGGGGTACGTTGGCGGAACGCTCAGCACCCTGCGGGGCGGGATGGCGCGGATAACGAGCGGATTAAACACTAAAATCAGGCTGCGGGACTCACCATCTTGGCGGCTGTCTCTCTCAGGGACGAAGGAAAGGAAGAGCGAGCCTCAAGCAGCCAATCATATCGCGGGGAGCGGAAAGGGGGCGGAACCAACGCGGCCAACCAGAAAGAGCGGAGCGTCACGTCAATCAACTGTAGAGACCCCGCCCACTGCATGTAGTGTGCGCTGTAAGTGTCAAAAAAAACAAAACAAATAATAATATAAATAATAAAAAATATATATATAAAAAAGCTGACAGCTCCAGAAATTCCGAAAAAAATGTATTTAAATATTTAAAAATAAATTAACACAACAAATAGAAAAACTATATTATACATTTAATAAAAATAGATCTTTTTTCTTAAATCACGCACCGCCACGAGGAAAATCTTACAATAATATGAGAACTTTTAGAAATTAAATGACACATTGATCTGTATGAAAATTCTGAAGCGGACCAGCCTCCCAGCAGAAGTGGTAGCGGCTAATACAGTGAGGGGATTAAACATGCATGGGATAGACATACGGCTCCTGAATCTAAGACGAGACCAACAACTGATTAAGGTTGATTAACAACTGTGTAGTTCATCTGTCCATCAGAATTGATGCTATTAACTCTTTCATTAGTAAATAACACATTCTAACTCCACCCCCTTGAATATCAAAACCTTTTTTTGGCTTTTTTCCCCCATATTTTTTCAGGGAATTCCTAATTTTCACATGATTGATGTGACGCCTAGGTGGAACAGCCGCTTTAACACCTATGGACCGCATGTGTGTCTGCAGTTTGCCATCCTGCCGCCAGGTGTCGCTGCGACGTCCTCTGCATCTCTACGCTCCTCTCTATGCTCCTCTCGGCTAATACTGTCTAGGCAGCGCGCGGTACTTTATGGTGGCTTGGAGGTCATCCCGGAAGTGATTTGAGCAGCATGGACAGCTGAGCGCTGCTGTTTTCGCAGTGGGACGGAAGCTCACGTGTCAGGGCTGCTCGCCGGGGAGGCGATAGCTGCGGACGGCAAGATGAAGGAGCAATTCAGGGAGACGGATGTGGCTAAGAAGATGTGAGTGAGAGCTGGACGGGTGGCAGCCATTGGCAGGGGGGAGAGCAGGAACCTGCTGACAGCTCCCCTGTGCTCACTGTGTCTGTCCTGGGTGGACAGGTCAGGGTTAGGCCAGTGCCAGGGTAGTGGATAAGGGGAGCAGCCTCCCAGCAGATGTGGTAGAGGGTAATACAGTGATGGGCGAAGCATGCATGGGATAGGCATATGCCTCCTGAATCTTAGACCAACGACTGATTAAGGAGAGATGAGCAGAATAGACGGGCCGAACGGGGGCCGATCTGCTGGCAGAGGCTATATTTCATATACAGATGTGGTATACGGAGCGGTGCGAAGGCAATGATGGGATTAACCCTGTAATTCCCAACTATTCCAATCTATTGAAGGGCAATAAGGCACCCGGTCCTCCCATGTAAACTAAGAGGGGGCAGCCGATGGGACATTGGAATCCATGGATGTTCTTACCCCTTCCCCGCGTTACGGAATATGTTATAACGGGTGTCCAACTGAGAAGGACTACCTCTCCCATAATGCGCCTTCAGCTTAGTGGCTGGCAGAGGAGTATGGGAGATGTAGTCCTGCAGCAGCTGGAGGGCAGCAGGTTGTGGTATAAGATCATCTAGACGCTTTCCTCTTCCTCTCGATCCAACAGAAGCCACATCTGCTTCGGGGTGAAGTCTGCAGAGCAGATCCGCCAACAAGCCCACATCCAGGTGGTGAGCAAGAACCTCTATGCCCAGGACAATAACCACTCGCCCCTCTCGTTTGGAGTCCTCGATCACCGCATGGTAAGCAGAGCTGTAGTGAAGGGTTGTTGGTAGGTGGTACAGCCTCCCAGTGGAAGTGGTAGAGGCTGATAGAGTGAGGCTGGTCCTGGGTCCCCGCTCGTTGGCATTAATCTGATCTCGTTTCACCGTCTTCCGTGTTTAAGGGGACGAGCGAGAAGGACCGGCCGTGTCTGACGTGCGGGAAGAACCTGGCGGATTGTCTTGGGCATTATGGGTACTTGGATCTGGAGCTGCCCTGCTTCCATGTGGGGTACTTCAAGGCTGTTATCGGCATCTTACAGGTGAGGTCCTCATGCCGGGGGGGTCAGGAAGGTCCTCAAGTACTGGAGGCTGCCTGAGCTTGATAGGAACCGACCAGCGAGGGAGATGCTCCTGGAGCCTAGAATTAAGGGGGGGGCGATGCTCCTGGGTTCTAGAATTAACGGCTAGTGGGGGCGGCGGTGCTCCTGGGCCCCAGTACAGGGAGGCCTCCTGAAGGTTGAAGTTCCTCATGAGATGGCATCGCTGTAATGGCTCTGCCGCTCCTCAGATGATCTGTAAGACCTGCTCCCGTATCATGCTGACCCCGGAGGAGAAGAAGCTATTCCTCGATCAGTTGAAGAGACCGGGCCTCGCCTACCTTCAGAAAAGGGGCCTGAAGAAGAAAATATCAGAAAAGTGTCGCAAAAAGACCGTGTGTCTGCACTGCGGGGCCTTCAACGGTGAGAGCGCGTCCACGGTGTGAGAGAGAGGACACGTTTCTGTCATCCACGAATGGCTTATTAAGTGCGCTGCTGCGGTCTTCTTGCCCCCCAGGTCAGGTGAAGAAGTGCGGCTTACTGAAAATCATCCACGAGAAGTACAAGGCTACCAAGAAGGTGGCGGACCCCGTGGTGACGCGCTTCCTGCAGTCCTTCGAAACGGCCATCGAGCACAACAAGGAGGTGGAGGCTCTTCTTGGACGGGCGCAGGTGAGCAAAAGAGGCCTGCAGGAGCTAAGTCTGGGTCATCGTGCCTGTTGGGTGCCGGGCATCATGGGAATTGTAGTCCCACAACATACGGAGAGCTAAGTCTCCACGCTCCGGTTTCTCGCTGCCGTCACTCATGTTTGTCGTCGTTCACGCAGGAGAACCTCAACCCGCTGGTAGTGCTCAACATCTTGAGACGGATCCCTGCTGAGGACGTTCCACTGCTGCTCATGAACCCGGAGGCGGCCAAGCCGTGTGACCTGATCCTGACCCGGCTATTGGTTCCCCCTCTCTGTATCCGCCCGTCGGTTGTGAGTGAGCTCAAATCCGGCACCAATGAAGATGACCTCACCATGAAGCTGACCGAGATCATCTTCTTGAATGATGTCATCAAGAAGGTGGGTCCTCGCGGCCTCCAAGCTGGAGCATGGGTAGTAGTTGAGGCGTGTCAGAGCCTTCCGGTCAGTGACTGAGGCGCCCGCGTCTTTTCTCTCTGCAGCACAGGATAACGGGAGCCAAGACTCAGATGATAATGGAGGACTGGGACTTCCTGCAGCTGCAGTGCGCTCTCTACATAAACAGCGAGCTCTCCGGCATCCCCATGAACATGGCGCCCAAGAAGTGGACCCGCGGGTTTGTCCAGAGGTTAAAGGGGAAGCAAGGTGAGCTGGAAGGACTCTGAGAGCCGCCATCTTGCCCCCCCCGAGTCACGGGGTATAAATCTCCCCCTCTTATATCTGTGATAATAGCGTTACGGAGGGGCCTGCGCGGCTGGAAACCATCTCTAGCGCTAGAGACTCAACTTCCTGCTTGGGCTGACCCAATAAAATGAAACCACTCTAATAATCTCTTCCACAGGCCGCTTCAGAGGAAACCTCTCGGGGAAGAGAGTGGATTTCTCCGGCCGCACGGTGATCTCTCCGGATCCCAATCTCCGCATCGACGAGGTCGCCGTCCCGGTCCACGTGGCTAAAATTCTGACCTTTCCAGAAAAGGTGAGCATAATTTAACTTTTTGACCCTAAAAATAAGGAATATGGTTGCTGCGGGAAATATGGGTGGGATTTACGTGGATTGTGGGTTGGGCACCACTTAGCTCCTCCCCCTGTTAGACTCGTCGGCTTGCCGTTGGTTCTGCCGGGGGGGGGCTCCGCTCTCTGCCTGATGCGCGGCCCCTGTTCCCTTTTTACGGACAGGTTAACAAAGCAAACATCGCCTTCATGAGGAAGCTGGTGCAGAGCGGGCCGGACGTCCATCCCGGGGCCAACTTCATCCAGCAGCGGCACACGCAGATGAAAAGGTTCAAAAACACAACTGCGGATTTGAGTTATTTTCAATGTTTTAATACATTTTTTAAATGTTTTTTTTTTCCCCTCCCCTTTTATTGCATTTTAATGGATATTCCTTTATTAATGTACTTTTTTAATATACAATCTTTTTCTCCTTCCTCTTTTGCGGTTTAATAGTTTTATTAAAACAAAATTATGTGATTTCTATATTTTTTTTGCATATTAATAGATATTCCTTCATTATAATTTTAATTAAACTGTACTTTTTTTTTTTTTATGGTTTTAATATCATCGTCTTGTGTTAATCCCCCCCGCAGGTTTCTGAAGTACGGCAACCGCGAGAAGATCGCCCAGGAGCTGAGGTTCGGAGACACCGTGGAGAGACACATGATCGACGGGGACATCGTCCTCTTCAACCGGCAGCCGTCCCTGCACAAGCTCAGCATCATGGCCCATATCGTAAGGGGCATCGGCCAATGGGGTGGGGGGGATGGAAGACATATAAACCGCTCTGTGTCCGCAGCCGGCCCAATCGGATTTAAGCTTCCCGCTTCCGCTCGCTGCTGTCACTTTTAGACCGTGACTTCAATGCCGCGTTACAAAAAGTCCCAACGGCTTGTGGTTTTTCCTCCCCGCAGGCCCGGGTCAAACCCCACAGAACCTTCCGCTTCAATGAATGCGTCTGCACGCCGTACAACGCTGACTTTGACGGGGACGAGATGAACCTCCATCTGCCCCAAACCGAGGAGGCGAAGGCCGAAGCCTATGTGCTTATGGGGGTGAGTAATACATCGTAGCCCCCCCGAGGAATTATTTGCCCCGTCTGACGCGCCTATGAGGTTACGTTAAAATATATATTTTAGAAGGATGGGGCTTTTTCCTCCCCAGTGTAGGAGCCGGCGGCCATTAAGATCGTTGGCTGTTGGGTATAAAAAAAAATTCTGTGCCTTTCAGACAAAAGCTAACCTGGTGACGCCGCGTAACGGGGAGCCTCTCATTGCCGCCATCCAGGACTTTCTCACAGGTCAGTGTTGGCTTTTGCTGGGCGGCTGTTCCACGTATTCCGTTCCGCCTCTGACCCTCTGGTGTTCCATTCCGGACTCTCGCTGTAACGTTTCTCTCCCATCCCCCCCTCTCTTCTCCATGCTGCTCCCCGTCGGTTCCTGATGTTTTTCCTGCCGCTAGCCGCCTACCTCCTGACCCTCAAAGATACGTTTTTCGACCGCGCCAAGACGTGCCAGATCATCGCTTCCATCCTGGTGGGGAAAGACGAGAAGATCAAGGTCCGCCTCCCTCCTCCGGTCATACTCAAGGTAAGCGGCCCTTAAACGTCTCGCTTGACTCTCATTTGACTCTTGGGGCGTTCTTGGACCTGATTGTTGACTCCTAAACCCTCAGCCGGTGACTCTTTGGACGGGGAAGCAGATCTTCAGCCTCATCCTTCACCCCAGCGTTGACAGCCCGGTCCGAGCCAACTTGCGTACAAAGGGCAAGCAGTACTGCGGCAAAGGAGAAGACCTCTGTCGTAACGACTCCTGTGAGTGCGCCTTTCCTGCTGTCTCGAGGGAGTTTCTCTTACAGGGAGACCTCTGAGGTCCCATCTGTCGCCTACTTGGCCATGTCGGGTTTTAATTGTAACAGTAGCCGAGGTGGCCTTTAGCTTTGTGAAACTATACCGAGAACGACCCACCGCCACGTTGATGAGGTGGTCCTGAGTCAATGCTACATATGAGGCCCCCTCTCGGTGGCCCGTTGGGAGGCCCCCTCTCGGTGGCCCATTAGAAGGCCCGGGTCGATGTCTTACGTCTGACTTCCCTTTCTCCTTAGACGTGACCATTCAGAACAGCGAGCTGATGTCCGGCAGCATGGACAAGGGAACCCTGGGCTCCGGCTCCAAGAATAACATCTTCTACATCCTCCTCCGAGACTGGGGACAGATGGAAGCGGCCGATGCCATGTCACGTCTGGCCAGGCTGGCCCCCGTCTACCTGTGTGAGTGCCAATCAGCTGCTGTCTCTTCCTCGTTGGCTAGAAGCTGATAGGCTGATGTCCTATCCTAATAGATTGATGGAACCTTACAGTGTATCTAAGACTGTTCCGATGATGGGGGGGGGCAATGCTTTGTCACCCTTTAACCCCTTAGGTTTATTGTTGTGAAGCTGAGAGTTTAGGTTGGCGGTTGGCGTCTGTTCCATTCACCGATATGTTTGTCTGTCGTCCGCATCCAGCCAACCGCGGCTTCTCCATCGGCATTGGTGACGTCACCCCAGGGCAGGGACTGCTGAAGGCCAAGCAGGACCTCTTGGACGCTGGCTACAAGAAATGCGACGAGTACATTGAGGCTCTGAACACGGGCAAGCTGCAGCAACAGCCTGGGTGCACGGCGGAGGAGACCCTGGAGGTAGGAGGCTCCGGAAGGAGTGTTGGCTTCGGTTGGTGGCTCCCGTAAGGCTCCTATAGTAACCGTCCTTGGTGATTTGTCTTCTGCTCCTCCAGGCTCTGATCCTGCGCGAGTTGTCAGTGATCAGAGACCACGCGGGTAGCGCCTGTTTGAGGGAACTGGACAAGAGTAACAGCCCGCTCATCATGGCGCTCTGCGGCTCCAAAGGTAAGAAGGTTGAGAAGTACGGCGACTCTTCACACCTCCTCGAACCCGGGTTTGGCAGATTCCATTAAATGTCTCGCTTCTATCCAAGTTGTAAGCTCTTTGAGCCGGGCGCTCGTCCCCTCTTTGACTGTGTAGGCCCGTACCGTGTCTTGGTTTCTGGATGTCTTACGGCTCCTTGGCGCATCTTCTGCAGGGTCTTTCATTAACATCTCCCAGATGATCGCCTGCGTGGGTCAGCAGGCCATCAGCGGCTTCCGTGTCCCCGACGGCTTCGAGAACCGATCCCTCCCGCATTTTGAGAAGCACTCAAAGGTAACAATGGACTCCTAATGGCCCATTGGGGGGTAGCAGCACGCTATTGGGTGGAGATGACACATGACTAAGGTTGTGACCAAGTACTAGAACTACCCTTCTGTACTGTCTCTACCTTACAAATTCCCAAAAACAATATCACGATCCTTGACATGCTTTGAAAGTCTCGTTCACATGAGTGTTTCTAATATCACGTCTGCCGAGTCGTATCATCAAGACGTTGACTTCTCGAGTCTTGGTGGAGATCGTAGCCCTCTGTTCCTTACCATACTTTGCTCTTAAAGCTCTTCATTCATCTCTGTATTTCAGCTCCCGGCAGCCAAAGGGTTTGTGGCCAACAGTTTCTACTCGGGTCTCACTCCCACAGAATTCTTCTTCCACACCATGGCTGGTCGAGAAGGTCTGGTGGACACTGCTGTGAAGACAGCAGAAACGGGATATATGCAGGTGAGACGGACCAAACGTCTTTTTCTTTTGTGTAGGCTGATGTTTACGTTCAAAAACCTCTTTAGGGGGGTGAGTACATGTGATATTATCGAGAGGCCAATCATAGAGGTTTCTGTGACCTCTGGATAGAAGCCAACCATCACGGGTTTGGAGCCTTCACAGCATTAAATGTTCTTGATCGAAGGCTAAATAACCGTTAATCTTTGTTTACTTAGAGGCGTCTGGTGAAGTCCCTGGAGGACCTTTGCTCCCAGTATGACCTCACCGTCCGGAGCTCCACCGGAGACGTCATCCAGTTCATCTACGGCGGAGATGGGCTGGACCCGGCGGCCATGGAAGGGAAGGACGAGCCCTTGGAGTTTAAACGCGTCCTCGACAATGTGAAAGTGAGTTAAGCGATCGGAGACTCCTACGGAATGCTTCTTCCACACCACGGCTGGTGGTCGAGAAGGTCTTGGTGGGTTTTGGAGGCCATGGTTATTTTTGGTCAAGTCTTGCGCTGTTAAGGTTCTACCAAGATTATGATGGCTCTAGGGTCTTCTAACAGAACAGCAAAATAAAAAATGAAGCCGGAGGTTACCATGGTGGCCTGGTGTTAATTGTTCCGTCTCTTTCCGTAGGCGGTGTACCCCTGCCCCGGTGAGCCGGCTCTAAGTAACAACGAGGTGGTGCTGACCGCCGAGTCCATCATGAAGAAGCCGGAGTTCCTCTGCTGTCAGGATGCCTACCTGCAGGTAATGTTGGGTTCCGCGGCCAGCCCGGAAGCTTTAGTGTCTTAGTGTCCCTGAGTAAGGCTGATCTAAGATGGTCGGGACCTGGGGAAGGAACTTCTACTGATCCGAGCTGCCATGACACTAGCTTGGGGGGGATCTTGAGCCAAGGGAGTTGTGCTTCTGTCCCACCAAGCAGTCATCACGCCAGGAGTTGCTTTCTCCTTGGGCGGTGGGAATTGTTCCCATCAGCCTTCGCAGTTGGGTGGTGGCAGCCGACGGCTTCCTGATGTGCTACCGTGTTGTAAAATGCGTAAGTTAGCAGTGACTATTTAACCCTTTTATAATTGGCTCTTCTCTCTTCCTTGCTGCAAGTCGCTCACTGACACTGGGTACAGGCACTTCTACGAGGTAACGGCATTGTATGTCGCCCTTCGAATCCGTGTGCTCTGCTTACATACGTGTGTCGCTTAACAAGGCGTGTGTGTTCACCAAAGCAGGAGCTGGAAGCGGCGCTTTCCGTCTCCCTGACTTCACCATGCGTAACGAAGGGCCGCCCGATGCGTTTCTCCTGGAGGAAGCGCTGAGCCGGCCCTGCGTAATGCGTACTCAAATCAGTGAGAACGTTCCTACAGGAGAAACGCGTTGGCCGACCCTTCGTGATGCCCATTACGCTAATCGGATTAAAAAGGCACTCTTTATTGAAGGCCACAGGGCTCTTTGGTGGCAATTCTTGGTTTTTTTGCCCCGTAATTTGCCCTTAAAGGGGATACCCTGGTGTTAAACCCGGTGAGGGGTAGATTAGAATGTTAGGGAAGAATATGACTCTTGGCTTCAGCACATTGAGTCTGCGCGCCCGCAGGCGGCCATTATGTATGGTCATGTGACTTTTGGCCTACTCCGCCGAAGCCACCGTATGCCGCCTGCCTTACGGCGGGAATCGGAGTCCTTAATGCCTCTTGACTCCAAGAACCCGCTCATGGGAGGCCAACTGTTTACCACCGCGTGGTGCAAGGAGATTTAATGCATAAAAAATGTAAACATGGCTGCCGACGCTTTTCGTCTCATTGCCTCCAGGGGGGGTCAGTCTCATTCAGTCGGCAGCGTGTCTGATGTCTGCTTTCTCCCGCTCGCTCTTCCCTGTGTTTCTAGATTTGTGACCACGTGTGTGCTTTCGTTAAATGTCTCCCCGCTGTCTGTGAAACGCGCTGGGGGTCGGAGCGCGAGCTAAAATATATATGTAATGTTCATGGGGTAAATACGTTGTCTTCCTGAGCCGTGGTTTCGGGTCTTGCCCCCGGACGGCCCGGGGCGTTACTTATCCGCCTCTGCTTATCTCCAGGAAATAAAAACCTTTGTGAAGAGCGTGTCTGAATGTATTAAGAAGACCCGCGATAAATATGGCATCAATGACAACGGCACAACCGAGGTACCCGGCGCCCTGCGATGGCATAGTCTGTGTTGGCGTAGTCTTTATATAAGAGGCACAATTGGCTCTTATACAGAACTTCTCCCTTTGCCCCTTTTGCTGTAGCCGCGGGTCTTGTACCAGCTGGATAGGATCACCCCGACCCAGCTCGAGAAGTTCTTGGAGACCTGCCGGGATAAGTATATGAGGTATGTGTGGATCCCCGCGAAACGCGTCGGGGGTGGCGGCTTTGCTTTCCCTCGTTCTTCGGATGAGTCGAGTCCACGTCTGGTAACGTTTGCCGAGTTTGTAGTCTTCGTTCCATACAATCCATCTTTGTCGTCAGGGCGCAGATGGAGCCAGGCTCGGCGGTGGGCGCCCTCTGCGCTCAAAGTATAGGAGAACCCGGCACGCAGATGACCCTGAAAACGTTTCACTTTGCTGGTGTGGCTTCCATGAACATCACATTAGGAGTGCCTCGCATCAAGGAGATCATCAACGCCTCTAAAAACATCAGGTATGTGGACAGAGATGGACATACGTGGATGGTGTGGCGGTCAAAAAGCAGACCGTATAGGATGGCTTCTCCTTGGGCGCTGGTCACCCATGAAGTAGGTGGTCCTACTGAGCAGAAGGTCCTCACCGCCCGTCAGATCTTTAGTCTCCGTGTTGATATTTTCCGCAGCACGCCCATCATAACGGCCCAAATGGACGTCGACGACGACTCTGACTTTGCCCGTCTTGTTAAAGGCCGGATCGAGAAGACATTGTTGGGAGAGGTGAGGTTCTACCTTCTATGGTTGACTTCCATCGTTGCCAAGCACTCTATCCAGACACCGTCTTACGATGGAGTCTTGGCACCGATTTGAGCCGCCTGGAACTTTTTGCTCATTGCGTGTTTAGACTGTCCAGCGTTGTAAATCTTCTCTTGCTTTAGATATCGGAGTACATAGAAGAAGTCTTTCTTCCCGATGACTGCTTTCTCATGGTCAAGCTGTCCCTGGAGCGGATTCGATTATTGAGGCTGGAGGTAAGGCGTTTGTCCCACATAAATATTAAATCCGTTCCCAGCTCTGTGAAAGTGATGGCGCTGAAGTATGTGTTCTGGGTCCCCCCTCCAGGTGAACGCAGAGACCGTGCGCTACTCCATCTGCATGTCCAAGCTGCGCGTGAAGTCTGGGGATATCGCTGTGCACGGGGAAGCCGTAGTGTGCGTCACCCCGCGAGAGAACAACAAAAGTTCCATGTATTACGTCTTGCAGTCCTTGAAACAGGAACTTCCGAAGGTGGGTCTGACTTCCACCAACCAGAGTTCTACCACTTCTGCTTGGAGGTAGTCTCGCTTATCTACTCCCCTCTCGGGCCTTCGTTCAGGTGGTTGTGCAGGGGATCCCAGAGGTGTCGCGCGCCGTCATACACATCGACGAGCAGAGCGGGAAGGAGAAGTACAAGCTGCTGGTGGAAGGCGACAACCTGCGCGCTGTCATGGCCACCCATGGGGTCAAAGGTTCTCATACTACGTCCAACAATACCTACGAGGTAACAAAGGTCCAGTGGATCTTCTCAGCTCCAACCACGTGTATTAGATCTTTCTATAAGAGTTTGAGACCTGTCGTGTTTGATGTCTGATCTCCTTCTCAAGGTCGAGAAGACTTTGGGTATCGAAGCCGCCCGCTCCACCATTATCAACGAAATCCAGTACACCATGGTGAACCACGGAATGAGCATTGACCGGCGCCATGTCATGCTGCTGGGTGACTTGATGACCTACAAGGTGAGGGTGCTGGCCAGACCGGGGCAGCTTTCTTGCCTCCAACGATGGGTGGTTTGGCGAGTCCACTCTTTTGGTCGTTTAGACCGTTGACCACCTCTCTCCGCCGGGCTCTCGATCTCTGTTATAGTTAATACAGGAAGGCGTCTGATGGCTGTAGAAAAATGTTGTGTTAATACTGGATGGCTTTAGACGCGTCTTACACACGGGTTGAGGCCCCGGCCAGTCTTGGATCCTGTTCCCCGTTGGCATCGCTCCCGGCGGCATTAACAGCCTTCTGTCCTTCCTGCAGGGGGAAGTGCTGGGCATCACCCGCTTCGGCCTGGCCAAGATGAAGGAGAGCGTCCTGATGTTGGCCTCCTTCGAGAAGACGGCCGATCATCTTTTCGACGCGGCCTATTTCGGGCAGAAGGATTCCGTGTGCGGTAAGTGAAGCCCCCCCCCCCCAACCCTTTAATTCACTAATACGGTGAGAAATGTTTTCGGTGGTCCTTTAAACTCGTTCTCTCTCCACGCACAGGGGTCTCAGAGTGCATCATAATGGGCATCCCTATGAACATTGGAACCGGCCTCTTCAAGCTCCTCCACAAAGCGGACAAAGACCCCAATCCTCCGATGAGACCTCTTATTTTTGACAGTAAGGATTTTCACATCCCAGTCACCGGCACGTAGCCGGGGGTCCGAGACGCGGACCCAGGGACCCCCCCCCCCATACCCCCATCCGGCTTGGAGTATATAACAGGCTGGCGAAAGAACTTGGAAGACGAGGCGCTGCCCCGCATCGATACGTTACAAATGGATTCCGGAACTCCCGAGAAGTCACGGCGGTTATTGGAACAAAGCAATCCTAGAGCGCTGCTATGCGTAGAGCCGCGTGTTAGATTGTAACAGACACGCGGTACTTGGAACACGGGTGCTACCGTGTTGTAACCCTTTGTTGCTCGGTATGGTGTGTTACAGAAAACACATTTCAGCTGAGAAACGCGTTATTTCTTTTGTTTGTAGAGTTAACTATACATTATACGGGGCTGGCTCAGCCCTTCCTGCCGGAGAAATGCGTCGGGGTTGGCCCTTTATAACGTGCCTCTCCGGGAAGCCACGTACTCGGCCTCCGGAGGTGTGGGGGGGGATGGGTAATGAGGTCATTTCTCCTGCTGCTTTTTTTTCCCCGACGCATTTCATGTTTGCTGCCTCGAGACAATTCCTCAACGTTTGTCATGTACAGAAAATGCACTTGTTTTCCCTGTAAATAAATAAAAAATAAAATAAAAAAAACGTTCATTATTTCTTTATGGGGTGGAAGAATCTTTGTGTTGGAGGGGGCTTCTCTCCAAAGGGGGTTTTTAAATAGATGGGGGGGGGGGTTGTAATTCTTTCATTTAAAAGACCAGAAGGATACTGCGGCCTTACCACACTTGAAATGGACAGAGGGGCAATTATTGTTTAAGGGGTGTGGCTAGGGGCAGGGATCTATTTACCCCGTTCGGTTTATAAAGCAGTTTCCTGCTGTTTATATACACGTTGTTGCACCCCCCCTCCTCTGGGCCGTGTGGCGTGTTGGTGACACGGGAGCAGCTTGCTTGTGCAAGGAGCTGTCGCTTACCATGAGTGTCTCAGCGATCGTCCTCGGGCTGTAAGCTTCCTGGCGAATGATCCCAGCAATAGTCAACTTACATTGAAAGAGCTAAGAAATGCCCCTCTCTCCTCCCCTGATGCCCCTCTTTTCTAGGAGGTCAGAATGTTTGCTGGGTATGAGGGGATCGCAGGGTTCTACAGCCCTAAAAGCCCCGATAATGTGTATAGAAACAGCTTTATAAATTAAACGGGGTAAATAAACCCCATTATTTTTGCTCTAATGTAGGGTTTACCCCCCCTCGCCGCACTTTTTCCTCCCCACTTGCCGTCTGGCCTTTCGGGGGCTTATACGGCAGCTCGTTTTTGTTCATGTCTCTTGAAGACTTCATTGAGGGGGCACCTGAGAAGCTCCGGCCCTCCCACGGGGCTTTTGGCCAGGGCAAGAAGTGGGTAATGTGCCTCTTTAGGGAGTAGGACCCCCATGAGGTGAAGGTTTGGGGCCCATCGTGCCTTATTTGGACTCTACACGCCTACCAATGAAATGACTCCGTCCGATCGATGGGTGGCCTAACAGAAGAGTGCCTCTCATTGGCCGCTTCGGAGGTCAGGAGGTCTACCTTGTTGGACCTTTTCCCTGGTCTTCCCTGATGGTGGGTTTGGGGTGTTCAATCTATAAATACCCGGAGGGGGGGGCACTGCCACAACAGGCCCTGTACCTGCCCTGTCCACGGAGGGCGGGCAGATGAGACGTAAAAAGGGCTACCAATATACGTAGCCTCCTTGGCGCACCCTGTAACTTACCACTCCATTTGTCCCGTTACAGCTTTATACCCCAACAGGAGATACCCCTTTCCCCTTGCTTGCTGGGCATGGTTTGCATAGCTGCCAACAGTCCAGGATTTACCCGGGCAGTCCTGACTCCGGCACTGATGGCCGGCTTCCCCGGTTATTGACCCCCTTGCGGCGCGGTGACATCACACCGCTGATTTATGACATCACAGGGCCGTCCGTGCAGAGAAACCCACGTGTCGATGTTCCTGGGGGAACCCCCTCGGCGAACCCAGCAGGACGGACTCGGAACGTTCTAGAACTGGAGCTGGCCCCGCCCCCACCTGGTGTTCTCTGTATAACACCCAGCCGTTAAATAGTTAACCACTCTAATAAATTTTAAAAAATAAATAAATAAATATAAAAAAATAAAATAATATTAAGAAAAATAAATAATTTTGGAATTTTTGATGTTTTCTGATTGGGAGGGGTCACTTGAAACAGTCAGGGTAACCCATCTCCAGAGGTGCATCGGGAGAGCCTTCAAAGGGTTAAGACTAGTGCTGGCTGGCTTTATTTGAGCTGTAAAGGGAAAGAGCACACATTACCCAGCAGTGAGAAGGATAGAGGGGTGGGGAGGGGTGTGGAGAGAGAGAAGAGGAGGAGGAGGAGGAGGGGAGAGGGAGAGACAGAGGGAGGAGGAGGAGAGAGGGAGAAGCAGAGAGGAGGAGGAGGAGACAGGGAGAGGAAAGAGGAAAAAAAAACCTTAAAGAGATACATTGTTACTGGCAGTGGGGGGAAAAAAAACAGGGGCAGAAAACTGGGGCAAAAGCAAAGTGTGCGGGGCAGATAGGAGGCCATGGACACCCCCAGCAGGCATGTAACTCAGAAGTGACCCCAGGAGGGGGCAGATCTTTTTTTCTTGTTTTTCTTTTTGGTGGTTGTTAACTAGGAAGACTTTGGGGAGGAAAAAAAAAAAGAAAAACAGGGGGGAGAGGATTTTGGACATTATGCAAGCCCTCAGCCCTCCCCAGCTGGGCAATATGGCTGCTGTTTGGAGGCTGGGGGCAGGCAAAGGGGGTAGGAGAGGAAGCTTGTGCTCAGGGCTGGCTGGGAGCTGGAGGCTGAAGCTGGGCCTCTAACTCAGGAGGACTCACAGAGGCCACACACTGCTGGAGAAGGAGGAGGTGAGAGAGGGAGAGGGGAGCGAGAGAGAGAAGAGAGAGAGAAGGATCTCCAGGATGGAGCCCAAACACAAGGAGTTACTGCAACAGTGTCACCAGAAGCTGGTGGAGTCCATCAGGTGTGGCGATAGACTGGTGGACCTCCTGGAGGAGGCTGGGACCCTCAGCGTCCGGGACAGGCAAGAACTGGACAGCGGCTGCCCCACCGGTAAGGACAAGGTGGACCTCTTACTCAAGATGCTCCTGGTCAAGGAGAAGGACCACTTCCAAGACCTGAGGGTGGCCCTGGAGAAGACCGAACCCCATCTGCTCTCCATCCTCTACCTGAACGGCCTCGGGACGGGAGACAATGCAGGTGAGGAACCCCCCCCAAATAAAAACGTATGGGTGGGCGGTGGATCTGAGTACTGGGAGTTATGGATCTCGGTTAGCGTCAGCCAGGTGGAGAGGTCGGACCTGACGGTGTCGCTGGGCCATAGAGTGGCACCAGGCTGCCGGACCTCCGCCTCTGGTAGACGCTCGCAAATGACGTATGCCGATGACATCATCGTGTGAAATGTGTCACTTTTCCGACACTGATGACGTCTTGGGTTATCTGACGTTAACCCCTAAACCCCCTATGACCTCATAGAAGTCATAGTATCAGGAACTGTAGTAGTTATTACAGCCGGATACCCAGCAGCTGTGGGTTGGGGTGCTGGGTTTGCTCGTAGGGGTCCGCAGCCTTCGGGGGCCGGGGTGTCTTTAGGGCCACACTGTAACCCACAGAGCATGAAAATTACCCGCCATGTAACTTTTTTTTTTTTTTTAAAGTTGAATTTTGGCAAATTAATGGTTAATTATTGTGTTTTGAGTGTGTTGTGGTTATCTGCGTAGCGCCAACGTAAGCCGTAGAGCTGAAGGGCCGGAGCTGGACAGCCCTGACAGCCGTGTCTATGACCCTAAGTTGAGCTAAGAAGTTGGAGGAGGGGGTTAATTCTAAAGCTGCAGTTCCACCGCCTCTGCTGAATTTAACTCTTTAGTTAACTGTTAGGAACATGATTCCTAAACGAGGCTGAATGCTTTCCGGAAGTAATTATTTAAAAAATTTTTACCGGGAACTCTTAATTGTCATGTGACATGCAAGCCGGCACAGTTGCCATAGAAACGACAAACGCGTCTTTAGCGGTTCTGTACTGTTTTTGGGAAATAAAACGACAGAAGCGGAACCGCAGCTTTAACTGACGTCAGACGAAGCATCAAATTCTAAAAGGGGTCAAAGTGCGTCATTTAAAATAAAAATAATAATTTAACTTTTTAGTGAATTGATACATTTACTTTTTCATGAATAAACGATCAATTAACTGAAAAGTAAAGAAATTACTATTATTTCAAAAGGTAAAATAATATTTTGACTATTTTTTACATTTATATACATATTTTATATACATTTTATCTTTTAATAACAAAATAATTTTACTTTTAATAAACAATAATAATAAATAAAAAAAAATGTTAGTTCTTACAGAATAACAACAATACTAATATTTTACTTTTTCATAGTAATATTTAAACATCCAATTATTATTACTATTATTTAAAATGGTAAAAATTAATATTTTGCTTAATTAAAAAGTACAAATATTTTTATTTAAAACATGCAATTATTACTTAATGAAACACTTTGTCATGGATACGTTTATTATTTTTACCTTTTTAATTAAGTAATAATTGCATAAAAATATTATACGTTATCATACATAAATATCTTAGACCCCGCCCCCCCCCGTTAAGGATATGCCATCTTAACTTCCTGTTCCCAGGATCTCTATGATTATTCCTCCCCATTAAGGTGCTGATTGGCTCAGGCTTTACGAGGGTATTTGAAAGATGCTCTTCCATTAATTGCCCCCTCTCGGATCTGTTTAATTACATAAAGTGGACAAAGTAACAGAAGGATTTTTTAGTTTCTATGGAAACAACCTATCAGTGCTTGCCGTTACGTCACATGACATTTAAGTGTTCCCGGTAAAAATGATAACTGAATAGTTATTTACGGGAATGACTCTGACGTTCTGCTGTGTTAGGGATGATGCTTCTAAAGCTGCATTTGAGTTCAGCAGTGGAGGTGGAACAGTAGCTTTACTGAGAGGGTGGTAGATAAGTGGAGCAGCCTCCCAGCAGAAGTGGTAGAGACTCATACAGTGAGGGAATTAAAACATGCATGGGATAGACATACGGCTCCTGAATCTAAACTTCCCTCCTTTCTCCCCACTTTCCTCCCCTGTCCTTTCTCTCCTTTCTTCCATTGTCCCTCTTCTCTCCTCTCTCCCATGTATGTTTCACCCTTCTTTCCTTCCCTGTCCTCTTTTTCTCCCATTTATTTTATCCTCTCTCCTTTCCATCCTGTCCTCTCTCTCCCATTTATTCATTTCTCCCTCCTTCCCTCTCCTGTCCTTGCTCTTCTTTATTCCCTCTTTCCTCTTTGGTCATTTCTCTCCCCTTTATCTTTTCTCTCTTCTACTTTCCACCCCTGTGCTCTCCCATTTATTTGTTTTTAAACCTCATTTCCTCCTCTCTCTCTCTCTCTTTTCCTCTCCTCTCTCTCTCTTCCTCCTCTCTCCATCTTTTCTCTCCCATTTATGTTTTCTCTCCTTTCCTCTACTTTCTCTGTCATTACTTTCTTCCTCTCTCGTTTTCCACCCCTGTCCTCTCTCCCATTTATTTGTTTTTAACCCTCATTTCCTCTTCTGTCTCCCATTTTCCCCCTCCTTTTCCTCTCTCCCTGTTCTTTCTCTCCATTCCCCCCTCCTTCCTCCCCTCCTCTGCCATTTCTCCCTCCTTTCTTCCCTTGTTCTCTATTTCTTCTCTCCCTTCCTCTCGTCCCGTTGCCCCGATTTCCCAGACTTGCCCCTTTCTCCCCCCCCCCCGTCTGGGGCTCCTAGGCCGCGCAGGAGTCCCGGTAACAATACACCCCTGACGTCGCGTGTAACACGGCACAGCTGGGCCGACTGGTTTCGCCGCTGATTAATAACAATGCCTCGTTTTGTTGTGTTCAAAGTGCGCTGTCATCGTACTGGTGTCTGTTAACCCTTTGGCCCCTGGCTTCCAATGGCCGGCTGTTGGCCCCGCAGCCCCGTTACAAGCTGCGGGTTTGTGTGCCCTTCGCGGAGACCTGGAAGGAACTCGTTGCCTCTTGAATAACCCTCGACCGGGGCAGGAGCGCCTTATAGAATAATGCAGAGACTTTCTCCGGCGCCCAACGGGTTAAACGGAATAGCCATGAGCTGGATGTGTCCGTGGCCATAAAACGAGCTTGTGGCGCATGAAGCAATCTCGCCTCGGGAGAAGGAGAATCAATACGCTTGCTCCACTCGGCTGTAACCCTTTCAGCCCCGCGAGGACCCGCGGTATGAGCCGGCCCGGTTGCAGGACCTTGGGGTGGACGGCGTAGATTGATTTTCCGGGTCTGGTTAGCATGGGCAACAACCTGGTTTTAACTCATTTTGTCCCAATAAACTCCCTTTATCTGGAGCCGCCATTGTTGTCAGTCATGTGATATTTGGGGTGGCTTTCCCGGCTCAAACACCACACTGAGCTGATGCTTTATGGCGATGCTAATGAAGTCCGTTCCATACAGCAAACAAAATGGCGGATTGACGATGACCGTTATTCTTCTAAAAAGCGTGACTATTCGTATGTTTCTTTAAACAGGCTCTACCTACAGCGTTCTCACCACTATGCCGTCGGACTCGGAGAGCAGCGGCTCCCTCAGCAGTGTAGGTAAGAACCCAGCAGCAGGTAGTGGGGTGAAAGCCCTAGGCTCCTACTAATGGTGGGACGCCGTTCTCCGTAGGGATACCTTTTGTAATTTCCTTCTCTATATAGATGGGGTTATGTTGCCCTGTTCAGGTCAGATAAAACTTTGTGGTCGAACTCGTCTATAATCGGCTAGATGAGTCTGTAAAAACCCCACTGCTCTGTGGTTGAAGACCAGGTCTTGGGCTGAGAAGATGACATATAGCGAGCGGGCCTTGGGCTCTGGAGAAGACATATACCCTCGAGGTCTTGGGCTCAGGAGAAGACATAGAGGCCTTGGGCTCAGGAGAAGACATATAGACCTAGAGGTCTTGGGCTCTGGAGAAGATATATAGCCTGGAGAGGTCTTGGGCCCAGGAGAAGACATTTAGCCTGGAGAGGTCTTGGGCCCAGGAGAAGACATTTAGCCTGGAGAGGTCTTGGGCCCAGGAAAAGACATTTAGCCTGGAGAGGTTTTGGGCCCAGGAGAAGACATATTGCCGGGAGAGGTTTTGGGCCCAGGAAAAGACACACAGTGTACAGGTCTTGGGCTGTAGCATAATTGGTGTTTATAATGCTTGTCCTGCCTGTTTTGCCCCCTCCAGGTACGTCCAACAAGCCATCGTCCCCTCCCCCTTCTGCTGCAGACAGCCGTCACGCGAGTGAGAAGCTGGAGACCATATTGTCCCAGCTGAGACAGGTAACACGTGAGAGGGACGAGCTGCGAAAGAGGCTGGCGTTGTCCTCTCCAGGGTCAACCTTTGACGACTGCAGGTAAAAGAACAATTCTTGAGGCGATTTAATGAATAAGCTAGTATACCCAGAAGGTGACGTTTCTCCTTAGCAGATCAGAACCCTCTAGGAAGTTGTTTTTTGTGTTACTATACCCATCAGGTGACTGCTTTCCTATCACGTGACCATTTTTAGTGTTCCCTTAAAAAAAATGATGCAGCGTTTTGCGTGATTTAAGATTCATTTCGACATCCGATTCCCCCCTAATTCTTTATAAATTGTTGTCGACCTGTGTGGTTCCAGGCCAAGTTCCAATCTTACTCCAGATTACGAGCGTCTCAAGATTCAGTGCATGAAGGCGATGTCGGAGCTGGAAGCGTTACAAAGCCAGCACTCTAAAGCACTGAAGAAGTGTGAGGAGGCCGCCAAGGAGGCAGATTTTTACCAGTGAGTCTGAAGACATTGATTATTTACCCCGTAGGGATCTCCTGGCAGTTAATGGGTTAAAAAAAGCATTTTTTTTTTTTGTAATTTCTTTTTTCTTAGTTAAAGGTTCCATTGGGGAAAAAAAATTTCCAAAAAAAACTTCTTACAAAGTAATTTAAGCTTATAATAAACGCAAATTATCTTTGCCAACTTCGTATCCTCGTGTTTGTCGTTGTTATACCGGTAGCGCTTGATGCTGAAATTTGATTGTTTGTTGTCTGGGTATATGAGGGAAGAGCCCACGTTTTGACATTCGTCTTCCCTACAGCACGTTGCACAGCCGCGTCCTGAGTGACCAGACGCAGCTACAGGAGGACAGCGAGAGCCTGCGCCGGAAGCATGCGCAGCTGCAGCGCGAGTATACGCACGTGCAACAGTCCTGCCAAGACCTCAAGAGGATGCACGAAGCCGACCAGAGGGAAATCTCGGAGCTCCGTCGCCAACAGCAGCTGGTAATTTCCGTTCGTTACGGTTTCACCAGGAGTGTCGGAGAACCCAACGCGTTTTCAAGTCGCTACCAAAAAAAGTAGATTTTTGGTTTTCAAGAGATCCCCAAACTTTAAACCACAAGACTTTTATATACGGCGTGTCCATATAGAATTAAGTAAATGGAATTTATATACTAAAGTCTCCCATCACCAAAATAAAATATATTAAATATTTAAAGCAAAATTCTGCCAAATTCATAAAATTATTCACACGTTTTAAATATGAAAATAACGAATCTTGACATTTATTTAAATTATGGAAAATATTTGAAATCAAACATTATTCCCAGCATATCTTCTCCTTCTTGTCCTCCCAAGGTGGTGAAGCAGAACGGTTCCTCCGAGCTGATCAATAAGTTGTACGACACGGCTTTGGACAAGCTGGAAGGTGTGAAGAAGGATTACGACTCTCTGCGCAGACAGTACAATGAGAAGGTGTCCACTCATAACTTGGACCTGGGTCGGTTGGAGCAGAGCGAGGAGGAGAAGAGGAGCCTGCAGAAGCAGCTGGAGGGGTTCCTGAAGCAGAGGGACAGCGCCGTGCAACTTCAGCATCAGTACTCCTCTTCTATGAGAAGGTAGAGGACACGGATGCCCCTTCTTGCTAGAGATGGTTCTGGGCTGAAGGCGGGTGGGCAGGATGGTGATCTAAACCAACAATGGGATTGTATGGAGATAGTGGGTTTTGCTCGGGGGACCAAGTCTTGCCTCGAGCCAAGCTGCTGGCCCATGAAGTGTGGAGGAGATACAAGTTAGACCTCTCCCCTTCTGTCCTTTTTGATCCTTTTGCATGTTTTTCTGTGTCTGGCGGGAGAGCCTAAACCATGCCAGGGTTTTATCTTGCAAGGCTCGGTGATAAGTGGTGGGTAAGGCCTCCAAGATTTCTGATGGTGGCCCTGTGACTGTGCTCTTCATTTACAGAATTTGATTGTATCCCTGTGTAATATTGTAACTCTGGTGTGTCTTCAGCCTTGGAGGACTAGCGTTTGACCCTCCTGTTTTCAATGAAGCTTTTACATAAAGGTCTAGCAGAGACGGGGTCAACGTACTTGACTTTCTCAGGCTAATGCTATCTGACTAGGAGCTGAGAGATGCATCTCTCATGGTGGCCGGATAAAAGTAATAACCATGTAGCTCCGAGCGAGGTTGACTTGCTAAGGTGGGTTAGAACAGATAACCCATTGTCTCTGCTGAACTTCTTTTATTTTTATTGGCCATCATTGTTTTCCCCCTAGGCTTTTATGCTTTTATTATCTTATTTTCCTCCTCGCGGCTACATCAAAATGTTTTGCTTGCCAGGGCCACCCAAGAACAAGGTGTTGAATGAATTTCGATTGTTTGAGTTTCTGGGCAGAGAAGACATTTCCTACTCGTCACTAATAGGAATTGGGTTATTTGGTCTTCCCCCAGGTACGACTCTATCCAGCAGGAGCTGAACAAGGCGACCTCGCAGAACAAGGAGCTACAAAGGGAAGTGGAGAGGTTGCAGGCTGAAGCCACGCGTTTTAAGACGATGCAACTGAAAGCGGTCAAAGATGCAGAAAAATACAAGGAGGCAAGGGACTCTGTGTTCAACGAATATCGCCTCATAATGAGTGAGCGGGACCAGGTCATCAAGGAGATGGACAAGATGCAGACAGAATTGGAGATGGCCCAAGGGCGGTTGAAGAACAATTCAAGTGACAACAGGGTGGCAAGTGAGGAGATGGAGGCTCTTAGACAGGTAAGTGATGGTGAAAACATCTGATGGGGATCTGGTTGGGCTTAAGTGAAGAACTTGGTGTATACGCGGTACATGTTTGTAACTGGTAAGGGCAAGAAACGATGGGTGAAAAAAGGGGCAGAGTAGGTGGCTTGTGTCCCGGAAGGATGCAGATGCTTATTGTGGTGAGAAGGTTGACTTGAAAGCCATCAACATGTAGACGACACACACCATGTTTTTACGCCCCCCGCCAGGAGCTGAACTCTGCTCTGGTCGAGCGAGACAGAGCAATCTTTGAGAGGAATGAACTCTTGGAGAAGTATTGCCATGAAGTGAAGGATAAGACGGAGGCCCAAAAGGAACTGGACCAGGCTTGTAAAGACATAGAGACTGTGAAGGAAGAACGCGACGTGGCGCGGAAAGAGCGGACGGAAGCCATTATTCAGAGAGACCACCTACTGAGGGAATACTACCAAGCCAGACAGGTATGGCTGCCGACTAGCTACGCCAGTAGTGAAACCAGGTTATTTAAACTTGCGCCCCTAGACCATATCGCTTGCCATTTGTTTGCCATTATTCCCCCAAGGATGTCTACTCTTGTTTCATCTCCAAAAAGGTTCACCTTATGTTTGACCTTGTTGTAGTATTAAGACCTTTTTAGGGTCTGAAGCTTCAATATTTTCTACTATTTCGTAGAGATACATAAATTCCTAGCTCCTAAATTATACAGGTTTAATGTTGAGCATCTGGGACATTCTTAAATGCGGTATTTACCCTCTGAACCCTCATATCTGCTTCTAAAATGTTTAGATCCAGGATTCTGCTACTCTAGATATGGAGAGAGCCAACAAGGAGATCGAAGTCCTGAGGAAACAGTACGAGGCCATGAGTCATGAGCTGAAGGAGGCCACCCAGGAAGCTGAGGTGGCCAAATGCAGGAGAGATTGGGCCTTCCAGGAGAGAGACAAGATTGTGGCGGAGAGAGAGAGTATAAGGTGAGTCAATCGGATCCAGCACTGGGTATCTCCTAGAGGTTTACTTGCTGCCCTAAATCCTAGTGGTCCACTTTTAATAACGCAAAATAAGTAATTTGGAATTTTCTGTGTCCATCAACTTCTAAGTTGACTTGGTGTTCCTGTCTGAAATGTTCTTTAGAAGTTTGAGTTGGTGTTCCTCCCTAAAATGTTCTTCAGATATTTGTCAGTCACCAAGTGTTTGAGGATCTGCATTAATACTCGATATGGGACAGCCCTATAGGAAGTAGGTTTTCACCTTTATGCAAGGTCAGAATGATGACATCACAGATGGAAGCAGCCATTTTTCTTCTGAATGGTTTGCCGCTGTTTATAGTATTGAGTAGTTTATCGGACATGGAGCCTTCATTAGTTGTGATCATTGCAGGACTCTGTGCGATAACCTTCGGAGGGAGCGTGACCGGGCAGTCAGCGAGTTGGCAGAGGCTCTGCGTAACTTGGACGACATGCGCAAGCAGAAGAATGATGCTACACGGGAGCTGAAGGAACTGAAGTGAGTGCAGCTCTGATTTCTTTCTTATTGAATATAGTACAATCTGTCATGGCCTGTATTGACGCTGTCCTGTTTAACCCTTTGCAGGGAGAAAATGGATAACCAGATCGAGAAGGAGGCCAGGTTTCGGCAGCTGATAGCTCACAGCTCACACGACTCGGCCATCGACACTGACTCTCTTGAATGGGAGACTGAAGTAGTGGAGTTTGAGAGACAGAAGGTGAGTAGAGAACACGTCCCAGCGTGGATGTGTAGGGAAGCTGTGTTCCAAGGTCTCGTAAGGGTATCTACATTTTGGATATAACTTCTCAAAATCTATAATTTGTAGGCCTCCTTACCACAGTTTGTAAGTCAGGGTACCATCTTGTCATAGACAATTCTTGGTGTTTTGTCCCCTTACTTAAGAGTCTGTTCTCCTGCCCCTTGATAGGACGACATGGACCTCAATGCTCTTGGCTTTGATGTGGCCGACGGGGTGAATGAGCCCTTCTTTCCCGGAGACAGTGGCATTTTTGTGACCAAGGTGGATAAAGGCAGCATTGCTGATGGCCGGTTAAGGTACCAGTTGACTTTTAGCGTTTGTGCATGCATTGTGTCCTTGTAACCATTTGTTTTTTTAGACGATACATCTGGCTGAATTCGCTGTCTGGTCTAGGACTAATTTAAATTATTTTATGAGATTGGAGACCATATCTTTAAGTCCATTGGAATTCTATTTTTCTTCTTCTTAAAGACCATTGTGTGTTCTAATGTCCTGAGCAGGGTGAACGACTGTCTGGTGAAGATCAACGATGTGGACCTCACAAACAAGGACCGCAAACAAGTGATTAAAGCCGTGCTGAGCGGAGGAGACGTGATCAACATGGTCGTACGCAGGAGGAAATCCTTGGGCAGCCGCGTTATAACGCCTATCCACATCAACCTGGGAAGCCAGAAAGGTGAGGAGTCTGGAATAATGGTCACCTGACTTGGGACCTTATAGCCCACCCGAAGTGCACTCTATCCAGGCGACCTGTAATTATCTGGTTGACCTTCTCTATTTAACCTGGTACCGTGGGTGAACTGTTTTCGTGGTGGTCATCTTAATCTTCCAGATATAAGATGCATCGTACATAGTGTTCCTGCTTCTGGTCATCTGGCTTCGTCGATAATAACACACGTCCATCATCAAAAAATCTTTCTTTGTAAAGTAGTTGTTTGGGAGAACATAAGAAAAAATGGGCAACAGGAGAAGGTTAAATATTGCTCAAAGGGGGCCAAACCTGTCCTGCTGACCACAAAAATGGACTGTCTAGAAATCTCACCAAGTGGACATTGATGTGACCCATCTTTTTCTGCCCTCCTGTGCCAGTGGCCATATATATATATTTTTTTTAAAACTAGATTTTTCTGATGTTTCCATTTTTTATTTTTGTTTTGTCTTCATTTTCTGCGATCCTCTTCGTTTTAACGCCTTTCTTTCTGCTCAACAGACAGCGGTATCTCTTTAGAGAGCGGAGTGCTTGTGGCTGCGGTGCTGCCAGGGAGCCCAGCGGCCAAGGAAGGAACCCTTGTTCCTGGAGACAGGATAGTGGCCGTGAGTTTACGGGTCCAAACCCAGCCTATTAATGCTTAATATCCGTGTTTAATATGATGCCAACCACAAAACTGGTTCAAACGCAGCCTCCATTTGTGAGAGTTGATATGGAAATATGCAATGTCGTTGGCTTGGGTTGCACGCGACTCAAAGAGCCATTCCAGGGGTCCTAACATATCACTTTTGGTTAATGAGGTTTGGAAGAGGTGGTGTGGAGAACGTTTGACGTTGAAGGATCTGGGTATCCATTGGTAATCGTCGCGCTGAGTTTGCCAGGACTGAAATGTGACTCGTTTGAGCCTTTAATGGGCTTTCTTGGTATTGAAGTACAATATATTACCTTGGGTTTATTGGCCTTCCTGCACTTCAGCTGAAGGGTTAACCTTTCTTCTGATGCGTTCTCTCTTCTCCAGATCAACGGCATAACTCTAGATAACAAGTCTGTCACCGAGTGCGAAGCTCTGTTACGCAGCTGCCGGGAATCTTTGAGTCTTTCCTTGTTGAAGGTACATTTAACGCATCCCAAAGTATCTAGTGGAGCCTCCAAAAATCACCTGGCACATCTGAGAGACCCCTGTTGACTTCTAGAGGACACACAGCTGGATGTATAGAGAACGCTGGTAGACTCTATAAGAGAGACTCGCTAGAGACAAATAGAGAGCTAAATGTATCAGTTATTGGCCCACAGAAGAGGAGTTATTGGACCTGTTTATAGATGCCTCTGATGTGAAGCCACATCAACGTTGCCATGCTTGTGGGATTAAGTGACATCATTCCTTTTCCTTTTGGATAGTAAGTTCCTGTTACACTCAGACATCAGGATTGCACCCTAGCAACTGAGTAGGACACCCAAGTAGGATCACAGCTTCTTAGGTGGTGGTAAGGCTTCCATCAGTGGAAAGTCAAGACAACTTGTCAAGAGGGTAGTCCAGCAACAAGGCAGTGGTTAGGTGGTCAAAGGGTGGCTTTATCCACATGGCAACTGTAAGTTAAAGGGCAAAGACCCCCCCCCAAAAAAAAAATGTTTAGCTAGTAAACAATATCTCTCAATTATTTGGTAAATTGTTTTCAAGGAAGAGTCGGGCTTCGTAGGACTTTGAAGGACGCCGATTCTGTTGTAGTCACATTTGATAGGCTCTTTGTTTATTTTAGGTATTCCCTCCCAATACATCCTGGAGTGGGCAAAACCTCTTTGAGAACCTGAAGGAGTCATGTCGGGTACTTCCCCCCAATATACAGTCTCAGAATAAAAGGAACGTGAAGAATAACAGCTCCACGCAGACAGACATTTTCTGCCCAGACATCATGGATCATAAGAAGGAAATGGCGGACGGAAATGGATCTGAGAGGGCCCTTCAGCTAAGTTGTCATAGCCATTCCGAGCACAGCCTGGGTTCCCTCGGAGGGGAAGTTTTCATGGGCCCTGGCTATGAGATGCTGGATGTGCAGGGAGGGCCACTAGGTTTTGCAGACACTATAGAGGAGACACTGATTGAGGTGTCTACAGCCAAGCAGAGCAGTGGCACTTGGCCCAAAGTCATGGTGAGCCCAGGACATTCACAGAGTGAGTTCACCGTCTTCAAGAGGCCCAGACAGAGGAAGTCAATCTTTGATCCAGATACTTTTAAGAGACCTCAGACTCCTCCAAAAATGCCTTACCTTCCTCCTGTTCCTGTTCTAGCTCTCTCATCCCAGGCCCCAAAGCCAGAGAGGCCACCAACGCCTCCCACTCCTCCAAAACGCAGTGACTCGATCAAGTTCAAACACCGACACCAGTCTAGTTCTGCGTCAGACTCTACTGTAACGGCGGGGTCCCCACCTACAAGCCCATCCCCTGTCCCCATCCCGCTGACCAATCAGGATGGCTCCCACAAACCTCACCACAGTAGGGTTATTGGCAAGTGCTGCCGGGAAGATGGCAACGATTGTGTCTTGCCAGGCTTTCGGGGCAGCGGAGAGGTCGAAAGTTGTTTACAGAGAGCGGAAGAGCCTGAAGTGAAGAGGCCCAGGCCGCTATCTGCACCGGCTTTAAAGCACCGACTCGCACCTGTAGCTATCCCCCACACAGGCCTGCAGGTAGGTACTAGAGACGTAAGATAAGGTGATAAAACGTGTAATTGAGATTATCTTGCTGATTTAACAATACCTTATACAGGGCCAGCTCAGCCCTTCCTGCAGATATAAGGTCACAAGGTTGGCCGGGTAAAGCACTTGTGTCTTAAGTGTTTAGGTGTCCATTTCTATTGATTCAGCTTGCATCTGCAAATGGAGACAGGATACAGTCGTTGTTCTATAGTCTACTGCTAGGTAAACAACATGGCCACCATGCTTGCCGTAGATGGTCACCATCTCTTCTGCTTTACCACTGACACTTCCGGCAGGTACAGAAGTTCCCCCAGAGTCCAGAGGACCGATTTTCTCCTGAGCTTGCCCACGATTGTGTCCGTTTCTCCCCCACGCGCTTCCCCCGTCACAGTGAAGCGTTTGCGGCTTCCATGTGTGCGCCAGGAATGTCAGGTGAGTGGTGGCTGGGGTATACCGGACAGTAGAGGGTAGATAGACTCCCTTGGGCTTGGTCCATTTATCTTTCTCAGAAAGTAGCGGCGCATGGACCATATCCTACAGGGAAAAGGGGATTTGCCTTCTGGCGTTGATTTCCTAAAGAACACAATAGAGATTTCCCTTTTTAAAGGGGGCCGTAGGAAGGGCCTGGGTATGATTTTCTAGTAGCCACACTAAAAAACAATG
Source organism: Spea bombifrons (assembly GCF_027358695.1). Taxonomy (NCBI): domain Eukaryota; kingdom Metazoa; phylum Chordata; class Amphibia; order Anura; family Pelobatidae; genus Spea; species Spea bombifrons. The sequence continues at coordinate 1,396,144 of NC_071097.1, read as the reverse complement.
TCCTTAAAGTTAACTTTAGTTTCTTACAAATGGCTCAACTCTTAAATATAATGCTCTTGAAGGAAGACGCTTTTGAACCCCATTTCATCCTCCCAACCCCTGTGGGATATGGTATGGTCCATATCTGTGACACGGCTACCCTCTGCTAATTTCAGGTACTGTACCCCGGAGTCTGGCTCCATGCCCTGCCGTCACTGCGGTTTTAAGGAATCCAATCTACACGGCTTGGAGTCAACGGGTCCCTTCTAATAACTGCCCCTCGTCCACAGGGCAGGTTTGCTCACAGCACCAGCACCCGAGGTATGAGCTCATGGCTATATCAGGAGTCTGTAGGAGTCTAACTTGATGCACTTACATTCTATGTTTATTTACCTTTGTTTAAGTTAATTCATATTATTTGATTATGCGTGGAGCGGTACGTGTTAATTGGGTTTGGTTGAGGCAGCTGGACTCCGCTATCGTTTACCCGTCTGCTTGTTTTGGATAGCGCCCAACATCATGGCCGGCTGAGCCTGGACCTGAGTCACAAGCACCCGGCGGATTACTGCGAAAACTCTCGCCCCAGGGTACCTCATGGATCCAACTCCCTCCCCTCTAGCGCGAGGTTGGGTAAGCACTTTTGCTTTTGTAGCTCTTGTGGTTCAGATGCTTCCATGGAGCATTTTCAGTTTGGCTACTGGTGGGCAAGCAAGCAAAATAGAACCGGGCAGTTACTGCGAAAAGCAATGACGTGTGCGCATGTGGTCATGAGGCGTAGATATTGAGCTTCCTATGAACGTATACTACCGTTTCCATCAGAGTTTTCCCAGCAAGGGTATTAGAAGTTAATAGTCCAGCCTTGGTGGCAACTGGGAGATGTCATAATCCAATGGCCCATGACCATAAAATGTGAATGTATCGTTCTATGTTCTAACACGGTTTGTTTGATAACCGGCAGGTTCCTCCAGAACGGAACGCATTAAAATCCACATTACCCCACGATACCCACGGTGCACTATGGGTTCAGACAGAGGTAAGTAGCCGGCCGAGGACAGATCAGTATCCTAAACGAATCCGCATGTTACTATGGGACAGGCGCTTTTGATCGATGGCCAACTACGACACTCAATGACTTGTGTATCTGCAGGTTCCTTGTCGCACTCGGAGTGTAGCAGTCCGAGTCTGGCCAGCCCTCCCCATTCACCTCTCAATTTGGAGACCTCTTCTTTCGCCAGCAGCCAGTCTCAGAACTCTGTTGCAAGTTTACCTAGGATCTCCGTCAGCACTGTCCCCATGGGGGATCGACGGAAGGACAGGTGAGTAATGTTTGGCCTTTCCCCTCATCGCCAATGTACACCCTTTCCAGAAGCCATCTTGGGAACTTTTGTGTCCTCGCTAATGGCTCTTGAAGAAATAACCCACATTAGTTGGTTCCAACTCTGTTCTTTTATTGAAATAGTTGGATGTGTTCATGAACTGAATGGTCTTGCATGAGGATGTCCTTTAATGTAGACCTGGAAGCCTGTGGCTTTGATCCACTGGTTTTATGCTTGTCTCCAGAATTTAACTGGTTCAAACTGGGATTATTTTAATGGTTCAGTTTAATCTTGAGGTCAACTCCCCCTGGAATCCATATTACCTCCTTGTGATGGAGTCCCACTGATCTCACTGTGTGATTTATCTTGCAAAGTCTTTGCTTGTATTAATGTGTTTTCTCTTTGTTTCCCCTGTTCCATTGACATTGTTCTTACCATTGTCTCATCTTTACCCTTTTCTCTCCCCACCTGTTTGTAATGCTTCACGTTGTGTTGTTCCTCCTCACCATATTGTTCCTTACTTTTATACCCAAACTCTTAAACTGTTGAATATATCCTTCCCCTTTTAACCTCTTCTCCCCAAGCCATTACTACCATCTCCCGTCCAGATATGTTTTCCGCACTAGGTCTTTAATGAGACTTCAAACTCTTCCTAGACCAAGGTTTTCCTCAGTAAGGTGCTTGAGGTCAGCCTCCGTTCTCTTTGTCCGCTTTTCCCACCCTGCTTCTCGATGCCCCTGCATGCTACAAATGCACAAGCCCCATCCGGTTCCTTTTGGTCTGATATGTTTGGCAGGGGAAGGACCACTGATGGCTACAAAGCATTGGTGGTATTTCCTGCAAGAAAGGTTTTAAACCATGCTCCCTGCATGCATGTGCACGTAAATGCCCCCAAGAAGGTTCATAATGGATGCCGATACGTAGAATCTTCTAGTGTCAAAGGATTTTTTTCAAGAAGTTAAGTCCATTGCTGGTCTTGGCTTTGTAAGCTCCAGAAAGCGTGGAGTTGAACTTGTATGCAGTAGTTGGTGCATGGCCATGTAGAACGTAGGTTCTCTCAGACTTTGGTCATTATCTGGTCTGCTGGCTCACCTGGAATTAATAGATTCGCACTATTCCTGACAATGTCACAGCTTGTTAAGAAGTTGTTGAGATGAATGAAGGGCCTTCATGTGGCTGGATCTAAGAGTGAATTCTTTTTTTTGTGGTGGGATGGACAAGTGGTCTTCAGTGGTCTACCTGACGTTAGAGTTTCATGAAAATCTTCGTTTCTTCAGGGTACTTGGGGAATAGACTTGAGAAACAAGCCAATGTTCATGAAGTCCCAAGCAAGGAGATAAAATATGCGAGTATAGTACGAAAATTGCAGATCTAATGGGAGCTGATCTACATCCTTAGTGCTTTTGCATGTCGTCCTCCTGTTATGCTGGGATCAGTTCTCGTTGTCTCTTTTTTACACCTTGAATTATGTTGAAATGTATGTATTGGCTGGCTCTAAGGCTCTTAGGGCTCTCCTTGTGTTGCAATTTCAAGAGATTAGGCATTGTGGGGCCAAATATGGATGGGTCTAAACTTGGGTGGGGTTTTATTTCCTTGATGAAGGTCCGTTAACCTCCCAACTCCTTTTGCAGACCACTAGTGGAGGAGCCGCGGCACGTGAAGGTGCAGAAAGGCTCGGAGCCCCTCGGTATTTCCATCGGTGGTGGGGAGAGTGGAGGTATCTTTGTCTCTAAGGTTACTGCCGGAAGCATTGCGCAACAAGCGGGCCTAGAGTATGGAGACCAGCTGCTAGAGGTAAGTGGGGGCCTTCACGTGGCCCATGGCACCTCCAAGATATGCAGGATCAAAACAGTTTGACAAAAAGAAATAAGATGTACAATGAGTTCAAACAATATTTAAGATTGTAGGAGAACATTATGATATTGAGTTGGACCCATTGCTCATCCCTTCTGAGGTCAACATCAGGGAGTCTTCTCTTTTGAACATGGTGGTTAGGGTCCTGCAGAAGCACTTTTAGTTGAGTTTGGTTTCCAGGTGAGAGTAAAAAAGATTCAGGCTTGGGTTGTAGAGTAGGTATATGTAAAAATAGTAGATACCATGCCATGAATAAGTTGATCGATATTGTCTGTTCTCGATGTGTGCTTATACATTGACCCATTGGGCTTTGTCCTTTCGTGGCAGCCATGAGAGGTGAGACTATTGAGTTTGTTCATCTTTGTGTCTTTGCCCACAGTTTAACGGCATAAACTTGAGGAACGCCACGGAGCAGCAGGCGCGCTTGATCATCGGGCAGCAGTGTGACACCATCACCATCTTGGCTCAATACAACCCGCACATGTGTCAGTCCATCCACTCGAGGTCCAGGTGAGGGGCAGATATTACTGCTTACCCGTGTCATGTGTGTAGTCTGGGCTTATATACAGTGAGACTTTAGGACTCCCAATTTTAACATATTTTTCTTGGCAACATACTTTTCTTAAGTTTCTACATGTATCCAACTTGTGCTTTGGTGGCACTGGCGCTTTTTGCTAATTTTCTGATCTGTGTTTCTCAATCACGTTTCCTTCCAGCTCGCGTCTGGACACCAGTATGTCTCATTCCACGCCACACAGCAGCGGGGCGGCCACGCCTGACAATCATTCCGTCATTGACACTGTGAGCGAGCAAGATGAGGGGACCATGACTCCTCCTTCCAAGGAGACCACGCCCAGCACGAGCCCACGCACTTCACTCAGGTGATGATTTGGGGTGACCCTCCAGTTGGGGCTCACCATCCTCCCTTTGTTTGGAAACATGGCTTGCCCCCCTTTGCGTGTCCACCGCTTGATCTCGCGCATACATCCTATGTAATTGTTCCGGAGATTGACATCATGAAACTACTTTCTACCTTTTCTCCTTCGGCCAGGACCCCAGTACATGGGACTAAGAAGCACTCGGAGATCCGCACGGTCACCTTGTCCAAGTCCCCGGTGGAGCTGGGAGTTCAGATTTGTGGGGGCAACCTGTTCGGGATATTTGTTCTGGATTTGGAAGACGAGAGCTCAGCTGGTGGGGCTGAGGGCTTACTTATAGGGGACATGATTCTGGAGGTAAGTGTACGAGGTGGCCACTTACCGGTCTGTTAAACTTTTGAAATAGAGGCATACGTTATTTTATTTTTTATGAAGTACCTCGATACAGAAGGACTTTATTAGGTCTCTTCTCCCCTTTTCCGCTTCTTTATTTTCACTTTATCTGAAGTTCCTACTCCTTCCCGCCCAGCCCTTTTCAATCCCAGTTTCCATGTATTTTCTTCTTTTTAATTTTATTTATTTATTTAACAATTACATTTTTATTAAATAAAAGAACAGCCAAAACGTATGATTTTTCCCCCCCCATTATTTTAAATGTTTTAGTATGGATCTGTGGAAATGAGAAACAAAACGGCAGAAGAAGCTTATCTGGAAATGCTCAAACCCGCAGAAAACGTCCGGCTAAAAGTTCAACATAAAATAGACGAATTCAACAAAATCAAAGACCAGCCTGGGGATGGATTCTACGTAAGGTCAGTTTGCCAGAGGGGCAGCTCTACAGCCAGGAGGACCTCCAAGGAACTGCCCCACGAATTTGGAGTCGAAGCTCCTACAACAACTTTAGAACTTATCAAGGAGGTCTTAAAAAATATAAATGTTATATTTGTTTGCCTTCTTGGATGTGTTTAGCTCCATAGGCTGTGATCTTCTGAAGCTTGTATACTCTGGGGATGGATTCATTAGGATCAGTTGATGGTAACGCCATACTGTTGTGGGTATGGAAGAGTTAATTGTGGGTTTGTACGCTTGGTTGCAGAGCACTTTACGAGCGGCAAGCAGAGCTTTCACAAGAGTTGAGTTTCAAGAAGGACGACATACTTTACGTGGATGACACCTTCCTCCAGGGGACGTTTGGCATGTGGATGGGGTGGCAGCTCGATGAGAACGCCCAGAAGCTGGAGAGAGGGCAGATACCCAGTAAATACATGTAAGTGACACACACTCAATTAACACGCAGATTCTCAAACACGTTGATTCTCAACCAAGTCGCGCCAGGAGGCCAGAGTGTGGCAGGAGCGCCAGGCACCTTCTTGAGAAGATCATTAAAAGTTGACGTGTTGTCTTCTTCTTCCACCACGTTGCCTCTACGTGACATAATTTAATGATACAATCTTTTAACTGTTGGAATAATGCCGTCCTTCCCTCACACACGCGTAAGGCGTGAACTAGACATTATTTTATGTGATAACTCGACTATTGCCACCTCAACCTCATCTAAGAGCTTCTGGTGGGACTATGCTCAGGAGAGAACCAGAGTTTATCTTCATTAAAGATGTGTGAAAATTGGATGAAACATGAGTGGAAAATACATTCTAAATAAAGCAATCTGGGTTTCCTCTTATTAACGTGATCAAGGAAGGTCTCCAAACCCGCTTCTGAAGGTTCAGAGTAACGTTGGAACCTTTAGCTAATTATGGATGTATATAGGCTTTAGTGGGGCTTGAGGACCCCTGATCATCCGTGTCAAGTTTCACGTACGCCATTATCCTTAAAACATCACCCCTATTTTATTCCCTCAGTATGGAGCAAGAGTTCTCGAGGAGGCTCAGCTTGTCGGAAGCGCGAGATGAAGCCGCGGGGAAGACTCTCTCGGCTGCTGCTAGACGTTCCTTCTTCCGCAGGAAACACAAACACAAGCGCAGCGGATCTCGGGACGGCAAAGATCTCCAGGGCCTGGATACGATCAGCACGGATTCCATCCCCTTCCTGGACGGTAAGGCCATGAAGGACATAGGTCAACTTCTGGGAGAAGCTGAGAGCGAAGTCGACTTTTGATTATTTATTTTTTTTTAAATCTGTTGTGGACTTGATGTTCTCAATGTTCTGCAGATTCCCAAGTCATCTATTCTTTGGCCTGATTTTTTGTGTTTTTTTTTGTTACTTATATGTGATTTTCTCATCGTGTAGACTCGATGAGCTTGGCCTACCAGAAGGTACAGAGGGTGGACTGCACCTCTCCTCGACCCGTGCTCATCCTGGGACCTCTGGTGGATGCCGTGAAGGATATGCTGGTAAAAGAATCTCCGGGGAAGTTCTGCAAGTGTCCTCTTGGTAAGTTAGGTGCAAATGGTCCCTTGGTATCCCTTCTTCACCGAGAAAAAGAACTATTCTGATACTGAAGGACACAATTTAACAAGAACATGGTGGGTCTGTTGGTGTAGTTTCTTTTCCAAATTAACCCATCTGTTTGTCGTGCAGAGGTGATGAAAGCCTCCCAGCAGGCCATAGAGCGTGGGGTGAAGGATTGTCTCTTCATAGACTACAAGCGGCGTAGCGGCCATTTTGATGTCACCACAGTGGCCTCAATAAAGGAGATAACAGAGAAGGTATCCTCTATATGTCATTAGGTGTCTGATGTCTTCGCATCTCATCCTGTTGGTTGATTTTCATGTGTTAATCATGGTTTTTTTAATCCCCAGGACTGTCACTGTCTGCTGGACATTGCACCCCACGCCATTGAACGCCTCCACAGCGCTCAAATCTACCCCATAGTCCTGTTTATCCGGTACAAAAGCACTAAGCAGATCAAGTGAGTTATTCCAGTGCCTCGCACGTCTCTTTCAGGAATTGAGTGAAGCTCTTGTAGGCCAAGTAAAGTCTCCTCCAGGAGTTACGAGAACCCTTTCCCCAATGGATGGGGAACAGTTCCTGCGAAGAGGAGGGGTGGGACTGTCGCAATAACCGGCCATTGTTAGAAGTCCGCATGGTCGGTGCGTGGCCACCTATCCGCCTCACAGGAAGGGCCACATCAGATGAGATCTGAGAATCTCTCAACCAGTGACCATAAGCAGGACAGTTGGACAGTGCCCGAGCATCAGGACTGCCCTGCCAAAACTGGGACTGTTGGGAGGTATAAGATAGATTTTGCTAGGGGTATCTGTAGAGACCTCTCCTATTGATAGGAAGGCATGGTTACAATCGGTTTTCCTTCAAGGACCCATAGATTCTGACAACTATGCTGGACCCGTATTGACCCAGCAGGTGGCACTATATGGCTTGAGGTCTCCATGCTTCCATATAGCTCGGCAAAGGGTTACATAATAGCCTGATAAAACTGATGTATATAAGCTTTGATGGGGTGGCTTTTTTATTTGTCACAGAATGGAATTCAGTCAATAAAATTATGTGATGTGTTCTCTATGCAGGGAGCAGAAGGACCCGATCTTTCTAAGGGACAAAGTGACGCAAAAACATTCCAAAGAGCAGTTTGAAACCGCACAGAAAATTGAGCAGGAATACAGCAAGTATTTCACAGGTGGGTGGACATGTCAAAAGTCGGTGGTGATCCTAGATCATGCCAAGAGCCGAGTAAGATGCCAGATGTACCTCCGGCTTAGTGAAGTCCTCATGTTTACTGCCCTTACTGTAACAAAACCTTTGCATTCTGGAATGGGTTGGAAATATTTACCGAGTTCTTGCCCTGGTTTTCTTGTCTTCCAGCTGTGATCCAGGGGGGTGCCCTGATTAGTGTTTGCACTCAGATAATCTCGATTGTGGAGCAAGAGCAAAACAAAGCCCTGTGGATCCCGGCATGAGCGCCGTGAAACAGCCGTACCCATGCTTCGTTGACACCCGTCCATCGTTGGTCTTCTGCCGTAACGCTCGCGGTGGTCTTTTTCGAAGACTTGACAATGGGGACTTCTCAGAAGTTGGGGACTTCACAATGGATAAGCCACTGAACGCATCTCCGAGTCAATGGAAGCACCGCAAAGTCCACCGCTCAATGGATAACCAGCTGCTAGGAGATAAAGCCAATGAAGTAGAGACGTTGATGGAGCAGAGACATGGGGGAGCCCTTGCCTTATCATTAATGGACTCGCCGAAGCTTGCATTGGAAGGAGGATTAGGAGTAGCCATTGAAATGTCAATGGTGAAGCTGTAGACTAAAGACATCATGGACACTCCAGAACCATCGTGGGATTTTAGGAAGTCAACGTAAAGCGAAAAGCCTGAACACAAACCCATATCTCGAGATGTGGTGGTTGGAGAGTCTCCAGAAGTTCTTTTGAAGGACACATTGTTGCGTATGGTGGACTTTGCGTCCCATAATGATCTGACTCGAGAATTATAGGTACTAGATATGATGAGGTCATCTGGTAACGAACTATTCCTCTCCGTATTTATTGGGACTTAGTCCGGGTCCTTTTGGCACCCTTATAACACTACATTAACCCGTTCACTGCTTGGGGAGGGCCAGCCTTGGGTCCCTTCCACCAATGACACTTTAAAAATTGAAGTGGCCTTCTGTAGCTCAGTAAAATATTTTAAATCCTTAGGGTCATCTTGCACTTTACAAAGTCATTTTTTTTGTGTGGTTTAAACGCCTATAATACCATGGATACCTCCTTTTACAAAAATCATATAAAAAAGAACAAAAAAATCGACAATTCATTCCTGATTCAGACCCCACCTACTGATACATTGTAGCAAGACTCACGTATTTTGGCATTGGGAGAGTGTGTCTCTCCCCCTCCTGCGGTTAACATTCTATTCTTTCCATTTGTATGTTTTTTTGGGGGTTTTTTTTTTTAAAAAAATTAAATATAGATATATATATATAAAACCATTGGGCTCCAGCGGCAGACATGTCAGCCATGGCAAAGGCGTCATATTTCTATGTAAGTTACAAATATCCTGATTCACCAATATTACCTTTATTCACCTCAAATTTTTTTTTATTTTTTTTTATTTTTTTTTTTTTTTATACCAGGTACTCCAAAAAAAAAATATCCCCTGTAAACGTTCCTGAATTAAATATAATATTTATATAATAAAAACCAAACAACCAATCAGAAACCACTTTTCAGAACGTTCGACTGTCATCGAGAAACGCGTCTGATTCCAACTCCGAGCAGCCTCTCCTAAAAGGGAATTTTACTTTTTTTTTTCTTCCTCCCCAAAAATAAACTGATTTTTTTTTGTTTTTTCTTTTAAAATGGCAGTTGTTTGGGGGTTTCCATCCCCACCCCCTCTAGGACTGACTTGGGGGGGGGATTGTACTACGGTCAGAAAACGTATTACTGGAAACGGTAGATATTTCAGTGAATCTGTTGTAGAAAAAAATAATAATAAATGATTTGTCTCTTTTACATGAAGTATTTGTTTTATTTTTATAATTATCCAGACCTTTTGCACATTTAGAAAATGAATATGATTCATACAGCTTCCTTCGCCCTGTCGAAAGGTTTGGGGGGCCAAAGAGTTGTTCTGCAGGGGAGGGCAGAATAATTATGCAAATCACGCAAGACTGGGCGTCAGATGCTAAATCTGCTTGGGGGCTTTTTTTTTTTTTCTCTCGAAGGGGCCCGATATATTAACCCTTTCATTCTGCTGATAGGTCAGCCCAGAAAATGATACAGATTTTTGGGGACACAGTTATGGTGAATATTAACAATAGCAGTTTTTTTTTCTTTTAACTGAAAATAATAATAAAAAAAAGTTTTTAAGTTAACATGGAAGCAGTTAAAAAAAATTAAAAAAACATAGGGTGTGGAAGCATATTAAAGGGCCGGTAATGTTTCAGGCAGCCCCACCAATGCTGAACGCATATTAAAGTGCTTGGTGAGCGGTTTAATAGGCGTTCGTTAACCTGTAAGAGAAGCGGCGGATTTGTGGTCAAATTATGGTATTAACAGGGAAAACCTTTAAATTGATTTAAAAAAAAAAAAAAAAAAAAAAAGTATTTTATTACATTTAATTATATAGGGAAGCCTTAGAATTAGCAGCGGGCTAAGGAGACCATGGCAGTAGTATTGGGGTACAGGGCGCCCCTAGAATAAGAAAAATGGACCGGGGAGAATAAATAATTGGACACAGGGAGCCCCTAGAATAACTAAGTTACAAGAATTAAAGAGATATATATATATATATAGATATATATATAGATATATATATATATATATATATATATATATATATATATATATATATATATAAACCACAGCACCCCCATGTTTATCCAGCACATGGATGAGCATGATGGGGATTGGACGTTTACATTAAAAGCTTTTCAGCCCCAACCTCTTTACCTTCTCCTTGTAATCTGTGGGGTGCCTTTGACAGAGGAGCGGGGTGAGTTCTGCTCCGCCTTTACCTGCACAGCCCTCCATATTACAACCTGAATGCGCAATTTACGGCTTTTTAAATTCCTCTGCTCTGCTGCCACCTAGTGGCCCCTGGGTGCAATGCACACGGTTTAAAAATCCAGGCCAACCTATTGCTGGAATTGTCATAATGCCCATTACTAGACTTTATGAGAACCCTGAAATAAAGCGGACGCTTTCCCCGGGTCGTAGAATTTATAGCAGCGCGCGGCCCGGAGATTTCCCTGCTCGGCCTCTGGGTTGCTTAGCGTTTTTATATTTGAATATATCGTGAATTTCCACGCGTTGGCGAGCATTTTATGCAAGAGGAACATTCAAATCTAATCTGCGTTCCGCAACCAGGAGGCCGCTTGTGATTAAGGGATTTCGCAATCATTTGCTCTTAACCCTTTGTACGCCGCGGATGATCCAACCCCAACGTTATGAATTTTGCTATGTTATACATAGATCAGATTTAATTTGGTAATAGAGTACTTGTACAGTGATAAAGGGCGGTATAACGTTAAGGGTTAATATTAAGCCACGCAATGGGGTCTTCACCTTTTGCGTTCGGTCATCTGACCCAAAAATACAGGTTTTGGGGTTTTAAGGAAACTCTGTGAAGATTCTTTGTTATTTTGTAATAATTTCATTTACACCGAACAGATCCGATTTCTAGGAACCACAATTTACGCTCTTTAGGCCGAAACGGCTTCAATCCAGTGGAAAATGTGCAATAAAAGCGGTCGCGCGTCACATGACCGGCTACCACCAACTACGGGAAAAAACGCATCCGAAGCACATTGTTTGTCCGATTCCTGGATATACAACTTTACGGAACGGGTTTTATGGGCCGCGTCCGGACAGGAAGTATGGCGGATCTTCTTCATTCACCATGTGTCGCCATTTATACCGCCACGTGGTCTATTCTTGAGAGGCATTTATGTACATTGGAGTTAATCTCTAGAGCCTGGGTTCATACATCTCCAAACAACATATAGGCCAAAAGTCTAAGTCAAAGCCAAAGTCTTGAACTTCAAGTTCCATGTTCTTGGAGGCAGGTCTCTCTTGTCTAGTCGGGAGTTTTGTGGTCTATGTTGAGTTGGAAGTCCCTGCCATGATGATGGCGCCACCACTAAAGGACTGTAACCTCCACGGAGATTGGAAAAGGAGAGAGAGAAAGATAGAAAAAAAAGGAAAGAGAGCGCCCCGAGCCACATATAGCACAAATAGCAACGGTGATTAAGACCGGGCCATTCTATTGTTTCCCACAGGGATCCTGGAAGTCGGGATGTTTGGATAGTAGATTGGGCTCAGATAACAGAGCAAGGACTCATACAAATGAGTAAAATAATGGGATACGTGGGGCTAGAATAAATGATGGGACACAGGGTGGGGGGCATATGTTATATCGCACTCCGCATGCGTAGCTCCCCCATGTGAGCTGGTTAGACAGAAACCTATTTCTGGGTGAAATGCACAAAGTACGTTTACAGTCATCTCCTAGGACACAACGAATTCAGGCCACCCAAAACCTGAAGGATCTCTCGAGGAACTCAGACCGTTGCTAGAATTGTGACAAAGTAATGAATAATCAGGGGCCCCTATTCTTCTCACTAGACTTCATTCCTTCGCTTCGCCTGTTATTCTGTGAAATAAAGCAGACGCGTTCCCTGTGTCAGAGAACCTAAGCGGACATCCCAGAGTCTCCCTGCATGACCCGGCGCTTTCCCCGGTAGGCCTGTCCTCCAGGCTCGGCCTCTTCTCTCCCTACTGTAGGCCTAGCCTGCCTTGGCCGGCTCCTCGCGCGGTCGTCCCCTCTAATGGCGGCCCGGGTGACTCCGCTGGGTATCGTGACGCAGAAATAAATCCACTCTTCTTGTATATTTGAATAAATTGTGAATTTCCACGCGTTGGCGAGCATTTTATGCAAGAGGAACATTCAAATCTAATCTGCGTTCCGCAACCAGGAGGCCGCATGTGATCATTCGCTCTTAACCCTTTGTACACCGTGGACGATCCAACCCCGATGTTACGCATTTCGCTATGTTGATAGAGTATTTGTCCAGTGATGAAGGGCGGTATAACGTTAAGGGTTAATATTAAGCCACGTAGCGGGGTCTTCACCCTTTTGCGTTGGGTCATCCGACCCAAAGATACAGCTTTTGGGGTTTCAGGAAACTCTGTGAGGATTCTGTTATTTTGTAATAAAAAAAAATGCATTTTCACGCAGCGGAAATTCTTGAAGTTTCCGAATTTTAATAATCTACCGGCAACGAAGAAAATTCGCAATTTACCCCGTAACGTCTCATAAAAGAAGTAAATGAAGCAAAAATCCCCATTTCTGGTAAAAACGTTCCCATAAACTCTACAAAAATGTGCGTAAAAAATTAACCATTTTTTACACTCAAATGAGCACAAAGAGGAGATTTAAGAGAAGCCGATGGCTGTATAATTAAATCAGTGACCGGCCCCCTGTATAATGTATAGATAAATCAGTGACCGGCCCCCTGTATAATGTATAGATAAATCAGTGACCGGCCCCCTGTATAATGTATAGATAAATCAGTGACCGGCCCCCTGTGTAATGTATAGATAAATCAGTGACCGGCCCCCTGTATAATGTATAGATAAATCAGTGACCGGCCCCCTGTGTAATGTATAGATAAATCAGCGACCGGCCCCTGTATAATGTATATTACTCACATACCATTTACATTTTAACTTTACTGAGAGGGTGGTAGATAAAGGGAACAGCCTTCCAGCAGAAGTGGTAGAGGGTAATACGATGAGGGAGTTTAGACATGCATGGGAGACCATCCCATGACTGGTTTGATTATTTCCAGCAGCCCTGTGATAACCATCTCTACCTGGAGGCCGCTCGTCGCGGAGGTCTGTGTGTCCCGCTCTGCGTTACACCAGGTCCAAGTACGGCTTGTTTATCGTGAAGATCTGCGGCTCCCCGGCAGAGGAGTTAACGTCTCTCCGGCCTTTTATAGTCTCATCGGCGGCTGGTAAACAGAAGAGAAATATATTCATCACAAGCGAGGCTGGCGCGGGGTCAGGGAGTCCTCCGGGATCCATGCCTTAAAAAGGACACGGCGGTCTCCATTATAACGGGGTCTTCTGTAACCCATTCCTTACTGACAAGGACTGGTCCAGGGGTATCCACTAGTCCTTTTAAGCAACCTAACTGCGCTGTACGTGGGAGCTGCCATCTTGCTGCCCCGTCGCGGGGTATAAATTGCCCGTCGCCCTGAGGTATCTGTGATAATAGCGTTACGGAGGAACCTGCGCGGCCAGAAACAATCTCTAGCGCTAGAGGCTCATGCGCCGTCCGCTTAAACAACGTGGGGAGAGAACAGGAAGTGGGGTACAACATCCTGCTTGGGCTGACACAGGGAGAGAACAGGAAGTGGGGTACAACTGTCCGGGGGATGCTAACACAGTCTGCACTGAAGGATCATGGGAAACAGAGGGAAATCTGCATAAAACATTCTGGCCTACATGTCAGAGCCGGGAAATACAACTCGTATAGATCCCGTGACGTGACTGTTCTGGCACAGACGGGACAGTCTGTTAGAAAGGAAAGGGTGAAATGTTTCCATGTCGGCCTGCCCTTGTCCTGCGCGGCCTTCAGCCGCACCGTTCGCTTTACTGGATTCGGTATCAACTCCCATCACCAGCAGCCGCCGCTCAGCCAGCTCTTCCACCGCAGCCTTTAGAGAAAACCTTCACAGGGGGCGGTTAAAAAAAGTTATAAGGGGTTTGAAAGGGTTAAAAGGGTCGTCTTAGATTCAGGAGCCGTACGCCTGCCCCATGCATGTTTAAATCCCCTCGATGTATTAGCCTCTACCGCCTCTGCTGGGAGGCTGCTGCACTTATCTAACACCCTCTCAGTAAACGTTCTTACATTGGCAGCAACAAGAGATTGACAGCTGGTGTTGCGAGAGAGGACAAGGATCAAACCCCCCCCCCCGTGTGACAAGAATCGGGTTACAGTCCTCCTTCCTCCGAAAAGGACTAAATATGGCGGCCAGAAATGGGGCGGGGCTTGGCGAGGACGATGTTCTCTTTAGTTACTGTCCCTTTAAATGTTTACGCCACCTGTAAATAATTCGATTGCTTGCATAAGGAGACGAGTTATTAATGAATGAGGAGATTCCTTTGGTTGTCATGGTGATTGAATTGAGTCAGTAATGGCTAAAGTAACGGAATTACCAGAATTAATAAATATTTGTTTTTTTGGCATAAAAATACGTATCATATATATATTTTTTTTAATTGCATTTTTTGCTTCACAGAATACATTTTTTAAGTTATTGTGAAAATATATGTGTTTTTTATAATAAAAAAACCCCCAAAATTTATATTTCATTTAATTTTTATATTGTTAAAGTGAATGTGATTTTGGTCCAATGTATTGGTTGGATATCTGCCAAAAAGCGCTTCCCTGCTGCTGCAAAGACCTCAGGAAGACGTAATAGCCACTGGAAGATACCAAGAAAAAAAGGGGGGATCCTCATCAGCTGGAGAACGTTTTAATTTTTTTTTTAAATTACACGGTTAACCCTTTAAATATTTTTTCATAATTAAAATGATTTTTTTTTGTACGTTTTACACCCTAACCCCCTCTAGATTGTAAGCTCCTGTGCGCAGGGCCCTCCTCACCTGTTGTCTCTGTAAGTCAATTTGTTATGTTACATTCTACTTGTCCTGTCTGCCCGTTGTACAGCGCTGCTGAATATGATGGCGCTATATAAAAACAATAAATAATAATAAAGATATCCCCGCAAACAATGAATCATCCACTAGGGGGAGCTGATGGAGCTTTTTGTAAAACGCACATTTTCGGACTACTAAAAGGTAAATTACGTTTTTGGATAGCAATTTTTTGCACCGGGGGGCCCTGTGGTTTTTATTTCCACCCCTGGACAGTCCTAATCGAGGACAAACACATCGAAATATCCCAACGCAGGCATGAAAATCGTACTTTTCTCTTATTTTCTGTTTTTTTTGGTAGGCCCGCCCATCTGTCAGGGGTAACAATTGTTACGTCCATTCTGCCCGCCCCCCCCCAAAACTGGAAACCGTCTGCCGTCTGGATAAATAACTTCGCGGGCCCAGAGGTTTCCTGAACATTCCCAACGTGATGACAGATTTTATTTTATGGACGTTTATTTGGGGATAAAAATACCCCGGCGCATCCTGGAAGTCTCATCGCTTCTCCCTTGCGTACCGAGCTCTAGAACATGCACGAGAATTACACAGGAACCTAGAACCCGCCTTTATAACGGTGGAGAGAGAGGACTTCAGGGCAGGAAGCAGATCAGATAATGCTGGCCGTGCCACGGGCTGCCACTCGGCTTTCCGGTTACTTGTAAACCAATCAACTCTAAAGCAATTACGGCGATTAGAAAGCAAAACGCTCGAGCTATAGATAGTTTCAATACATTCGTTAACCTAAAAGCTGCGCCGGAGACGGTTCCCCGCTAGGACCTTCTGAGAAACGCTCCATCAAATCACTTAAATGGATCCTAGAATTCCCTTTTCTGTAAAAGTCGGCCATTTTGAATCAATTTCTGACCAAGCCTCGGATATCCAATTAATATTTTTCATTTACTTTATTGAAATGGATCTAAAGATTCGGCTCTCCTTCTTCTCTTCAAATTAAAGCAGAAGGCCGCCGTTCCGTTGTCCGTCAGACCTGTTGGCTTCATTCCGAGGCCTTCTAATGACCATCTAGAAGTTGTTCCCATCAGAAGGAGGAGGAAGACGCACCACGGCATCCCGTTACTACCGGGGACCTTGGGGGGTTAGTTTATTAAACTGAGTAGTCAACAAATCTGGTTTATAATCTGGTTTATGAGGTTCATTCATCTTGAAGGCCATCAGAAAGTCACTGATTGGGCCATGGACGCCAAAATGGGTGGAGGACACATCTTCTCCTGATGGAATCCATGAGTCTGGAATGGATCACATAAAGATATGCACTTCAAAAAAAAGTGCAGAATTCATATATTTCACTAAAATCTAAATAAAAAAAAATGTTTTCAGAAAAAAATCCAACTGAAGCTTTTGTAGACCATGAGAGTGATGGATGATGGCCTTGGAGCTCCATGGACCAGGCTCTCCGTAGACTGTCCGAATTGATGGAGACTCGTGCCGTAATTTAACACTAGAGGGTCAGAGGCGTAGATGTGATGTAAGGAAGTGTTACCTTACTGAGAGGGTGTAGATACGTGGAGCAACCTCCCGGTAGGGGTTAATAGACTGAGGTAAGGGGGGCCGAATGGGTCAGTTTCTATGTTTCTATTATTTCTGTGCCTAAAAAAAAATATTCTTAATTATTATTTCTAATTTTTTTTTAAATCTCCCCATATTACCTGTGCAACATGAAAATCAATAAAAAATAAAATAATAATAATAATAATTATTAATAATATTATTATTGTCAGTTTCTTATTAATATTTCATTGTCATGGTTTTGTAGGTTATGGGTTTAAGATTTCATCCAGGGAGTCTATTTTTTGTATATTTAATGAAATAAAAAAGGGGCAAATTCATAAATAATTCTACGTCGTTGGCAGTTTTAGTATTAAAGTTCCCTTTTTTAATAAAAAATCTTGGAAATCACTCACAGCCTAATAAATCTAATGGTCCGGCTCATCAGAAGTATAAATGGCGAATAAAAAAATATAGATATCCATAGTTTGGTTTTATGATTTTCAAAAATCTAATTATTATTCCATGTTTTTAATGAAAAAGTCCCTATTTTATTGAATATTTGATACTGGAGATGATGACATGTTCTTCTGACAGCTATATACATTGATAGCTCAGGAGCGCCCTCTGGCGGCAGCTTTGGGCAAACACATTTTCTCTATTAAATCTACCCTCAATGGTTTAACCTCTTAAGTGCTAGAGACTCAAGGCAATTATGGAATAAAAAACAAACAAACATATTAGTCAAAATGCCCCTTTTTTGGTCCATTCACCTCTCTCTACTTGCCCTAAATGCCCTGTAGTGGTCATTGCATTTGGTGGGAGTGACAGCTGCTATTTTGCAAGAGGATGTGCAGCAGCTGTGTGTCTTAAAACATTTACCCCTAACATGAAATTAGTTAATACCCCCAAGTCCTGCCAGTGACATGCCTTGGGGTGCACCCAATGCCCCAGCTAGTTGCCCCAGACCCCCTCAGCTGTGCCTTTGGGAACTGGTAGGCTGTTCTTAGCAGGAGTGTCATATCTGCTTGCAAATGAACCTCTTCAACCCCAAGAGGCTGTGAGAAGACCCTCCAAACTGACCCAGACATGGCCAGGGACCACCATAACAGCTCCTGCCTGGCTGATTGCCTCACAAGACGAAGGGGAACCTTTCCAGCCTTCTGCCCAAACCCATATCTGCCCCTTTCCATTTTTTTTTATTTATTACACCCTCATCCCCTTCTTGCTGATGATGATACATCAGGAGGCTCCACCAGAGAGGTCTTCTCCATACCTGGACTTGTTGGAAGGAACACATTCTAAGCCCAGTAGATCCTGCAAAACTGCTCCTCATTCCACCCCAGATACCCCCTTCACACCTACCCCCTTCCAGGGTGTCCCTTTTATTTTGCATGCATGCCTAGCCCAGGGATGTGACAGAGGCATCAGCTCTGGTGGTGGAGGAGGAGGAGTAGGAGAAGGAGGAGGAGGAGGAGGGACACAGGCGATCAGAAGGGAGGATTAGAGCCCTGAACAGTCAGAGGAGAAAGAGGAAAAAGGTAGGAGGAGGTTGGGGGCAGAAAAGCCAGCAGGCTGGCACTCAGCTTGGAGAGAGCAACCCCCCCCAAAAAACCATCAGTAATACCACCCAGCTGCACTGGACCCCAGGCTTGTGGAGCAAAGATCTGCTGAAGGTCTCCTTGGTCGACCAGAACCTGGACAACCCAGAAGAAGAGGTCCCTGACCACGAGTCGTAAGGCTTGTCACAGCTGCAAACCGGGGACAGGGGGCTATTAATGCACAGATAGGCGAGGGAGGGGGGGCAGCCTTAGAATAAATACATTCTGGGGTTATTCTTATACCCCATCTAGGGGCAAAAAAAAAAGACACCAAGAGGGAGCAGGTGCTGAGAATCCCTGGGAATCGGGTTATTTTGTATCATATGTTTTTTTATTGATACATTGTATCCAGCACCAAGACGATAATACATATTGATGACATCATTGTGGACATTTTTTTTTACATATAAATATATATTTTTTTATACGTGTATATAGGGGGAAAAAAATTATTTAGAGGCTGGAAAAAAAAATAAGGCTGGAAGGAGGCTACATGAAGAGAAAAAGGACTGCCTAATTTCCCATACTTGCTTCTGATGGAGGGACTCGGCGGCGTCTGAAGGTATCAGGACTAACGTTCTCCTCTCTCGAAATGAAGGTTTGAAGAAGGAGCACCTGTGTCATCGAGAAGAACGAGGACAGAAAAGGGGTTCCCTCCAATTCTTCTTCTAATTTTTTTTTGGGGTTGGAAGGGAGGAGGCGTTGGAAGGAGGCCCTCGGAGTCTGTTTGACCTCCCTATTTGCAATATGGCTGGTGCTAGAATTTGGGGGTTGAGGAAACGGTGGCTCGCAGGGCACCCCGAGTCTTCCTGTTAGCAATGGCCAATGTCATCAAACTCCAGAGCATCTTCAGCAGCTCGAGCTTCAATATGAGCGCCAACCAGCAACATGCAGACTCTTCTTCCATTCTTGCCCACAAGGGAGATGCCCTTATTATCCCGGTGCCCCCGGATGTGCCTTGTGATGTTAAGGGACAGAGAATGTGGTGGGCATTCCTCGCCTCGTCCATGGTGACGTTTTTCGGAGGGCTATTTATTATCTTGGTGTGGAGGACCCTTAAGTACCTGTGGACTGTCTGCTGCCACTGTGGGGGCAAAAACAAGGTAACGTACCTGTGTGTGTGTGCTATATGCGAGAGGGCAGCGGGGTCATTTTTTAGGGGGAACTTGGCCTATTTTGTCCTTTGGAGGACACCATATTTTCGTAAAATAGATGTTTTTGTAAACAGAATGCTAAGAAATATTATTACTGGAAAAAAAAGATGGCCTAATGGTTCCTACTTACCCCTCCGGGGTGCCCCTACCTACCCACCATTACCCTGTTATTTCACCACGGGGCAGCGTGGTTCTTTTGGATGACCCACCACAATGTCCATGCTTTTTAAGGATATTTTCTGTGTTTTTCTGGAAATGTTTACCCCGTATGGGTAGAATTAGACGAAGGGGAAATAATACACGTGTCCCCAAATCTCGGACTCCAACAACCCCCCCGCCCCCCCCGGTTGGATAGACATCTCTAATGGAATTCTATTCATTGAATTAGTTAAAATGCGTAACATATGATTTTAGCACCATGTCCTGCCGCGCGTGGACAGGCAGAACACGCAGGATTTGTTGAGGTGACGATGACGGGGGTCCTGCTCCAAAGAGCTTATGGTAGCCGACGCTCGAAGCTGGTTCGAGCTAAACTTCGGTTTGTGAAGTATCTCAACTTATGATGTCACATTTGGAGCGCGGGGTTTACGGACGCTTAAGATAAAATAATTATCTGCATTGTGCTTTAGAAGATTGATTCACAACCCGTCGGGTTGTCCGCTTTTTCCGGTCATATAGATACAAACACTGTCATTTGAGCGTGACATCATACCCTTGGCTGCAGTGGGCATGGTGACATCATCAGGGTCTAGCTATTTATATGTAGTGGAATGTTTGGGGCCAAGTCGTACGCAGTCACATTGGAAAGCAATACCTCCAAACACACAATGTAACGTGCGCCGAAGACACGCGTGACTCCTCACCTACGCGGCGTGGTGATTTGGGTCTACGTAGATGTGTTTGGAATGTGGAATGTTTGAGTTTTGGGGACTTTTAGGAAGGTTTCCATGTTGACAATCATGGAACTGTGACGGGACGATAAAGGGTAGGTCTTCTTTTCATGGAGGTGTTGGGAGGATGGGCTTATAAAGCTTGGGCACAATGTTCTTCTTGAGCGAGAAACCTGTTGAGGTTAAAGGCCATGGTTGGACCTTCTGCTTCTGTTGATAGACACGTATGGAAATGGATATGGCCGCTATAGATGGTCACAAGTTGGGATCTCGGTTGGGGTCTTCTGAAAATTCAGTAGAAATTTGTGCCCGAGATGAGGTTGGAACGAGATATGGTGGGATTGAAATAATGATGTTTATGGAACCCTCGTTGATAGGAGACATTCATCCCTCGTAATGGCCGTGTTGCCCCTCTGGAGTTACCAAGCGTCAGGTTCGTCTGGGCGATAGAGAAGGGGAACTTTTTTTTTACCTCTTAGGTTGCGAATTGAAAATTGGTCGGTTGTCACGGTATGTGGTCATCAGTAGGCCTTCAAGAACATCTGAAGGATCTTCTCCTTTTTCTTTGGGAAGCATTTTGTGGATGCCAGCATGGCTTCTCCAGGATGTTTTGGGTTATCGAGGAAAATACGTGTAGAGGAACAACGTGGGCAGAAACGACGTCTTAGATTCAGGAGCCATAAAAATCTGGCATTTTGGTAAAAATCCTTCGTTTTCAGTGGTTATTTTCCTCCTCTCCGGAGCTTGTAGCTTTTCCATCCAACCTTCCTGGAAACTGTTGCTAGGTAGCCCTTTTGTGTCATAGCTCTGCAGGATCCGTCATTACACGGAGCAGCTCCGGGCCTGCTGTACGCCGACGAGCGCCGGGGGGGATCTGAGGATGCCGTTAAAAAAATGAAATAAAAAAAGGGATTTATTTTTTTATTTCATTTCTTTTATAATTTTTTTTAAGAATTCTGAAATAACTGATTTTTTGGTAATATATATTTTTAGAAATTTCCGTTGTGAGTCGATAAATTAGCGGGTGAAGCGGGATTGTAGGTTGGTACTTGGGTGACCTTGCGAGAATTTACCCCCCCCAAAAATATATATTTTTTTTAACCAAAAAACGTAATTGTATCATTTTAGTGATTATTAGTATTTAGAATAATTAGGTGATGACTGTAAATGTTCAGAGATGGTATACCTTGCCCAATTGAGTATATACTTGATTGGAGTTGATTAGACCCTACCATTTATGCCGAGAGGCTGTTCCTCTTATCTGCCGCCCATGAAGCTCGGGGAGGACTGCTTTCCTGGGGCTAAAACAATGAAATCAAGGGTAGTAGATAACCGGAATAGCCTCCCGGCGGAGGTGGTAGAGGCTAATAATCATAGGTAATACTAGACTTAAATGATGTAGATGGAAGGGGAAGCCACATGCGAAGGAGATCCGGACGTGGCATTTACCGAGCGGGTGGCAGATAGGCAGATCAGCCTCCCAGCAGAGTTGGTAGAGGCTAGTCCAGCGAGGGAATGGCGATTTCAGAGCGGAGGAGATGCGCGGCTGCGTCTTTGTTATCAGCGCAGCGAGATCGTTAGGCGCTTAGATAATAGTAACGGATAATTAGGGGTGATTATGGCTGCCATCTGCCAGCAGGCGGCTCGGCCAATCAGAAAGCTCCGCTTTGTTGACACGCCGTAAACCATCACCTGGCTGTAAAAGGGTTACCTTGGCTTGTCAGATAAAGCTGCCGGCAGATAAAGGCTTAACCCTAACCCCTTCACCGCTGGAGGGGTAACACATAGAATTTCCATACCTGCCGAGTGTCTCTGTTTAGTTAGTCCAGTCTCTCTTTACCTCCCCACCCCGATTCCTCCGGCAGAAATGGTTAATTCTGCAGCACTGAAGGGGTTAAGCCAGCCTCCGCCTTTAATAATGTATGGGGCAGCCGGCGTAAATTATACATGCGGAGGGGGGGGCTGTTTGTGAATAAATGAGGGCGCACAGGTACAATAAAGCGCTAGCTGTCGCCGCTTGGCACCTGTAGCCTCTCCTGGTGCAATTTGATCCATACAGAGCCCGCGGGAATTAAAGGGTGTTATGAAACGTATTCGACAGGCGGAAGCCGCAGGTCGCATCCGCGCTTGGGTGCAGAGCTTGCAATCTACATCGTTTAAGTGTACTAGTTCTAGTGGTCGGTCATAACATTATAATGTACAAAAGAATATCAAAAATAAAGATATTAGGAAAAAGATAAAATCATATCTGAGCGTCCCGATTGGTTCTTTTCTCCCTGCTATATCACAGCTGGAATCCCTGCTTGAACACAGGTGACTCCATCCAGAATATCTTCACCTCCTGACCAGTCACGGTTTCCATAGCGACCGTTATTAGAGCCAATCGGCTGTCGGCAGTGGCGAGTCGCTGCAGTAGGCTCTGTGTGACTGGCTATTA
Source organism: Spea bombifrons (assembly GCF_027358695.1). Classification (NCBI taxonomy): domain Eukaryota; kingdom Metazoa; phylum Chordata; class Amphibia; order Anura; family Pelobatidae; genus Spea; species Spea bombifrons. The sequence goes on along the minus strand of NC_071097.1, from coordinate 1,373,388 downwards.
AGGGGTTAATATTTGGGGAGCCCCGGGGGCAGATCATTTAGAAACCGGAGAAGCTTTTTCTGCTTCTTTACATGATTGAGAGGAACGAATAAAATATCAGATCTCCGGTCACCATACGCACTTTACCCTCACTGTATTACCCTGTACCGCCTCTGCTGGGAGGCTGTTCCACGTATCCGCCACCCCTCTTCCCAACGTTACACGGCCTCAGCAGCAGCAATGAGCTTTCTCCATATTCCATACCATCCATCTTGGATCCTGCGGGAGGCGGCATCGATGAGGTCTCGAGGGATGATGAGCAATAGAGTTCTCTGTGCCTGTTTTTCCAGTAAGGACGGCCTTTCCTCAGAGGAAACCTCAGAGTCTTCCACTCCACCTTTTCATTTTGTCTCCAATTCTGCCCCCTAGGCTGCCCCGAGCACACGGTGGGGTCACATGAGTGAAAGCACTCCGGGAAGGTAATGGGGTGAGGGAAGGGATGGTGAGAGTGAGTGGACAAGGGAGTGAGAGAAGGTGTAAGGGAGAAAGGGAGGGAGGCAGCCAAAGAGTGGGTATGTGTGTGAGCATGAGCATGACTGTATGTGTGTTAGTGTGTGTTAGCATGAGTGTGTATGTGTGTGTGTAAGCATGAGTGTGGATGTGTGTGTTAGTGTGTATGCCTGAGTATGTACGTATTAGCATGAGTGTGTATGTGTGTGTTAGTGTGAGTGTGTATGCGTGAGTATATATGTATTAGCATGTGTGTGTATGTGTGTGTTAGCATGAGTGTGTGTATGTGTGTGTTAGTATGAGTGTGTATGTGTGTGTTAGCATGAGTGTATATGGATGAGTATATATATGTGTGTGTGTTAGTATGAGTGTGTATGTGTGTGTTAGTATGAGTGTGTATGTGTGTGTTAGTATGAGTGTGTATGTGTGTGTTAGCATGAGTGTATATGGATGAGTATATATATATGTGTGTGTTAGTATGAGTGTGTATGTGTGTGTTAGTATGAGTGTGTATGTGTGTGTTAGTATGAGTGTGGATGTGTGTGTTAGTATGAGTGTGTATGTGTGTGTTAGCATGAGTGTATATGTATGAGTATATATATGTGTGTGTTAGTATGAGTGTGTATGTGTGTGTTAGTATGAGTGTGTATGTGTGTGTTAGTATGAGTGTGTATGTGTGTGTTAGCATGAGTGTATATGTATGAGTATATATATGTGTGTGTTAGTATGAGTGTGTATGTGTGTGTTGGTATGAGTGTATATGTATGAGTATATATATGTGTGTGTTAGTATGAGTGTGTATGTGTGTGTTAGTATGAGTGTGTATGTGTGTGTTAGTATGAGTGTGTATGTGTGTGTTAGCATGAGTGTATATGTGTGAGTATATATATGTGTGTGTTAGTATAAGTGTGTATGTGTGTGTTAGCATGAGTGTGTATGTGTGTGTTAGTATGAGTGTGGATGTGTGTGTTAGTATGAGTGTGGATGTGTGAGTATATATGTATGTATTAGCATGAGTGTGTATGAGTGTGTATGCGTGAGTATATATGTATTAGCATGAGTGTGTATGTGTGTGTGTTAGCATGAGTGTGGATGTGTGTGTTAGTATGAGTGTGGATGTGTGTGTAAGTATGAGTGTGGATGTGTGTGTTAGTATGAGTGTGGATGTGTGTGTTAGCATGAGTGTATATGTGTGAGTATATATATGTGTGTGTTAGTATGAGTGTGGATGTGTGAGTATATATGTATGTATTAGCATGAGTGTGTATGTATAAGTGTGTGTTGTTAGCATGAATGTGTGTTTGAGTGTGTGTTAGTGCATGTATGCTTTTAGCATGAGAGTGTGTGTAAAAGGTATGTCAGTGTGTATGTTACCGAGGGAGAGGCGGCAAGGGGCCGATTGGGCCACCTGGTTTTACCTGTCCCTGTGCAAAAAGAAGCCACTCTCCCCTGCCAATAGATGAATGAAAGCTCCCCCTGACCAGCGTGTGCAGGTCCTCCATCGTTCCCCAAATGCATAACCTTGGCATTATCCATATTCAAAAAAATTCCTGTGATGCGATGCACCAGCTGTTATGTTCTCTTCACCCATCGTACAGCGCTGCGTAATAAGATGGCGCTATATAAATCAACAAATAATAATCATTTACAGCATTTTCACCGAAATGCAACGGCCAGCCTACAATCTTTAACACCGTAGCACCAGCACCATGTATAGACAGAAATGTTTGAGAATTAAAGCAAAAAATTAGTAATTTCGTTCATAATTGTTATTATTATTTGGGGGGGGTGTGCGATAAATTGGGTTTGTTCTGCCATGTATAGCGCGGTCTACATACCCCCATCGAGGGTATTTTTAATAATATCTCAGCATAAATAATAATAACATTTTGATCCATACATAACAAATTTGGTTAGCATATTGTCAGCAAAGTATGGATCAAAATTAAAATAAGCTAATTTTTTAAAAGTGCAAATTTTAAAATTGATTTTTAAATTCTGTTTTTTTTTTAAATTTTAAACCCAATGGAATTTCCATTCAAAAAAATGTTTTCTATGAGTTCAAGCCGATAAAAAACCCAGAATTTTATATATATATATATATTTTGGATATTTCTGTTTTATTGCTTTTGTATGCTATGAATTATACGGTTTTGCTCCTTCAGAGCTTTTACACGGAGGTTAACAAGTCAAAGGATCTCGAGTACATGGCCACCGACGTTTATGGAAATATTTCTATTGCTTTTTTGGTCTATACACCTGAAAAAAAAAATTATTATAGAAATTACAATTTTCAGGAATTTGTTGTATCCGTTTAATCGATTTTATAATAATTTAGAGATTTCATAAAGTTTTTCTCATTTTAAAGCTGATGAAGCAGTTCCTTCAGGGGATTCTAACATTTTCAAATTTTCCCCAAATTCCAGAAATTCTAAATTTCAGTAGATTTCAGTACATTTTCACATCTAGCTTGCCCTGCAGCTGGGAATACTTTTTCAGGTCCGTAGGGTTGACCCTCTCCTGTTAGATGAGGGCCCATATTTCCATATTCTACGGGGGCTCCTGAAGGAGTCCGAAGAAGCCAAGAGTCTTGCCCCCCCAAGAGCTGACACTCATCTTATCCTTATTACTTTATCTTAAAGACGTGAGTACGTATCGCGCGACATTTTCTGCTTCGGGTGGCCAGGAACGTGTCAGCCGAGCTCCAGTTACTAATGTTTACATTATAGACCGAGGGACCCTGCGGGTTTATAATAAAACATGGCCTCCGACATATTGTTTAAGGAAGGCGGCTCTTGGTATCGTTCTAGCTGTCTTACTGCCTCAGCTTTTATTTTGTCGGGTAACGAATGGCAACCAGAATGGAGACGCCTTCGACTTCTACTGAGATGTATCAGATGCCTCTCGTAGCTTTGACCTCCGTCTAGATTCCATGTTCCTAGGATTCCATCTGAACTTAAGTGGAACAAACCCTGATCCCAGTATTAAATTACGCATCGGCGGAGGATACACCTCTAGAACTGTCGTCATCAGGATGAATTGTAGAGGTTAGAATGATGACTATGGAGAACCTCCCCCACCCAAATTCTCTGCATGTCCGGGAAGCAAGGTGGAACATAGGTTCCACCACCGAGGCCTCCTGACCCTTTTTCCGAGCACCCATCTGCAGGTAGTGTCTGGATGGGGCACAGGGGTTAGGATGCATGCCTAGGATATTTGCCCCGACTTGCTGAGGTTGGGTGTAAGAGGAACTGTTAGAGACTGACGGGGCCTTGGACCTATGTATCCAACTGGCCACAGGATAGATGGAGGTGGATCTCAGAGATCAAGACCAAGATGTCAAGTGTCCTGAATGGGAAGGGTAGGAAGGGCTTTGTTGGTGTGGAATGGGGGCAGGAGATGGCGTCTGGTGGTGCTCCATAATGACATTTTCACACGTTTTAGGACCACAACACAACTTTTTCCACCCCCCCTACCGTTTCTGGATTGCGGTTGATACTCAAGGTCAAATATCAAATATTTAAGTATTGAATATTAGTTTCCAAGATCACAAAGATCCCTTCGAACTTATTATTACTCCATTCGGTTCTTTGAACGTATGACCTACAACAAATAAACCCGGAATTTCAAAATGGCCGACACGTTCGGCCATGTACCAGCAGACACGCCGACGATTGTGCGTGTTATTGAGGGAGGTTGTCTTCTGGACTCGATATCTTTGTAAACAGAGTGGGGTAAAGACATAAATCCTGTGCCAGCCTCCTCCTCTAAGCCTATCGGTTTATTTTCGGCCTACTCATGGGAGTAGCTTACTAGCTCAACTAATTATACCCCCTGAAAAACACACAATCCAGGTTATAAATAACGACTCTCTCTCCCGTCGCTGTTCTCTCGTTAACCTAGTAGCTAATTTAAGCATGAAGAAGAAAAAAAAAAAAAATAATCGTTATTATTGTAAACTCCAGAAATCCAGCCACGGGAATCACCGGTCGCCAGCTCGGAGCCGGTGAAATTTAATTTTAAATTAAATGTTTGAGTTTTCTAATTTCGTACTGTATTGATTTTAACTAATTATAGATTTTTTTCTATAATAATAATAAAATAATAATAATAATAATAAACTATTAGAATGAATTACCCCTCCCCATAGGATTATTACCCCTGTAGCTGTTAAAAAGCTTGTTATATTACATCTTAACCAATTAATCTAGGATATTAATAAAATGCTTATATTATAATAAATAATATATATATACAGTAAATATGTATGCTATAATGCATATTAAATATTGATTTATTTAATATATTTATTTATATTTTTCTTATATTTTTTATGCATATTAAAGGGCCATTAAAAAAAAACACCATGCACCATATATATATATAAATATATATAAAACTATGTATGGACCCCTGGCTCCTTACGTTTGGAATTAAACAGGTTTAATCCTTACGATTTACGACTGATTTTTTTTTCATATTAGTTATTCCTCCCCAGTGCTGCATTTTGTAAAGCCTGCTAATGTCTCGGTCGTTGGACCTTTAAATGGCGTTAGGAGGTGAATGGGAACTCTAGCAATGTGACAGCTGTCTGTCTGTAAGGCCGGGGATGACCAAGATGGACGGGGGGAGGGAGGTAGCAGCTATGAACAGCACAGGAAAAGCCGGCGAGCCTTTTACACCAGGATGTGCCAGTGAGGAAGACGGCGAGCACGCAGGGCACAGCTGCCTTAACCCTTCCGCCTCTCGTCAGTATGTTTTCAGCATCTCGTACATGAAGCTGGAGTGCTGCTCTCGTACGGGCCAAATCGCGTCTGTCGAGTTTCCTGTAGATTATGACCGTGATGTCTCTTTAAGTGGCTCTTCTTTACAGAGTCATTTAGGTTGAAGAAACACACAAGTCCATCATGTTCCCCCCGCTGCGGAGCCAGAAAAAACACCTAATAACTAATCCCGTCCTTATAACCCGTTATATCCTGTATATTCCTCATATTATATATTATATACTCTCCCCCGTATAACTAATCCCGTCCTTATAACCCGTTATATCCTGTATATTCCTCATATTATATATTATATACTCTCCCACTGTATAACTAATCCCGTCCTTATAACCCGTTATATCCCTGTATATTCCTCATATTATATATTATATACTCTCCGGCCGTATAACTAATCCCGTCCTTATAACCCGTTATATCCTGTATATTCCTCATATTATATATTATATACTCTCCCCCCGTATAACTAATCCCGTCCTTATAACCCGTTATATCCTGTATATTCCTCATATTATATATTATATACTCTCCCACTGTATAACTAATCCCGTCCTTATAACCCGTTATATCCCTGTATATTCCTCATATTATATATTATATACTCTCCATCCCGTATAACTAATCCCATCCTTATAACCCGTTATATCGCTGTATATTCCTCATATTATATATTATATACTCTCCATCCCGTATAACTAATCCCGTCCTTATAACCCGTTATATCGCTGTATATTCCTCATATTATATATTATATACTCTCCGGCCGTATAACTAACCCCGTCCTTATAACCCGTTATATCCCTGTATATTCCTCATATTATATATTATATACTCTCCCCCCGTATAACTAATCCCGGCCTTATAACCCGTTATATCCCTGTATATTCCTCATATTATATATTATATACTCTCCATCCCGTATAACTAATCCCATCCTTATAACCCATTATATCGCTGTATATTCCTCATATTATATATTATATACTCTCCGGCCGTATAACTAATCCCGTCCTTATAACCCGTTATATCCTGTATATTCCTCATATTATATATTATACACTCTCCCCCCGTATAACTAATCCCGTCCTTATAACCCGTTATATCCCTGTATATTCCTCATATTATATATTATATACTCTCCGGCCATATAACTAATCCCGTCCTTATAACCCGTTATATCCTGTACATTCCTCATATTATATATTATATACTCTCCCGCCGTATAACTAATCCCGTCTTTATAACCCGTTATATCCCTGTATATTCCTCATATTATATATTATATACACTCCCCCCCGTATAACTAATCCCGTCCTTATAACCTGTTATATCCCTGTATATTCCTCATATTATATATTATATACTCTCCCCCGTATAACTAATCCCGTCCTCATAACCCGTTATATCCCTGTATATTCCTCATATTATATATTATATTCTCTCCATCCCGTATAACTAATCCCGTCCTTATAACCCGTTATATCCCTGTATATTCCTCATATTATATATTATATACTCTCCCCCGTATAACTAATCCCATCCTTATAACCTGTTATATCCTGTATATTCCTCATATTATATATTATATACTCTCCGGCCGTATAACTAATCTCGTCCTTATAACCCGTTATATCCTGTATATTCCTCATATTATATATTATATACTCTCCGGCCGTATAACTAATCCTGTCCTTATAACCCGTTATATCCTGTATATTCCTCATATTATATATTATATACTCTCCGGCCGTATAACTAATCCTGTCCTTATAACCCGTTATATCCTGTATATTCCTCATATTATATATTATATACTCTCCGGCCGTATAACTAATCCCGTCCTTATAACCAGTCATATCCCTGTATATTCCTCATATTATATATTATATACTCTCCGGCCGTATAACTAATCCCGTCCTTATAACCCGTTATATCCTGTATATTCCTCATATTATATATTATATACTCTCCCCCCCCCGTATAACTAATCCCGTCCTTATAACCCGTTATATCCTGTATATTCCTCATATTATATATTATATACTCTCCGGCCGTATAACTAATCCCGTCCTTATAACCCGTTATATCCTGTATATTCCTCATATTATATATTATATACTCTCCGGCCGTATAACTAATCCCGTCCTTATAACCCGTTATATCCTGTATATTCCTCATATTATATATTATATACTCTCCCCCCGTATAACTAACCCCGTCCTTATAACCCGTTATATCCTGTATATTCCTCATATTATATATTATATACTCTCCAGCCGTATAACTAACCCCGTCCTTATAACCCGTTATATCCTGTATATTCCTCATATTATATATTATATACTCTCCAGCCGTATAACTAACCCCGTACTTATAACCCGTTATATCCTGTATATTCCTCATATTATATATTATATACTCTCCGGCCGTATAACTAATCCCGTCCTTATAACCCGTTATATCCCCTGTATATTCCTCATATTATATATTATATACTCTCCGCCCGTATAATTAATCCCGTCCTTATAACCCGTTATATCCCTGTATATTCCTCATATTATATATTATATACTCTCCAGCCGTATAACTAACCCCGTCCTTATAACCCGTTATATCCCTGTATATTCCTCATATTATATATTATATACTCTCCCCCGTATAACTAATCCCGTCCTTATAATCCGTTACATCCTGTATATTCCTCATATTATATATTATATACTCTCCAGCCGTATAACTAACCCCGTCCTTATAACCCGTTATATCCCTGTATATTCCTCATATTATATATATTATATACTCTCCCCCGTATAACTAATCCCGTCCTTATAATCCGTTACATCCTGTATATTCCTCATATTATATATTATATACTCTCCCTCCCGTATAACTAATCCCGTCCTTATAACCCGTTATATCCCTGTATATTCCTCATATTATATATTATACACTCTCCGGACGTATAACTAATCCTGTCCTTATAACCCGTTATATCCTGTATGTTCCTCATATTATATATTATATACTCTCCGGCCGTATAACTAACCCCGTCCTTATAACCCGTTATATTCTGTATATTCCTCATATTATATATTATACACTCTCCGGCCGTATAACTAATCCCTTCCTTATAACCCGTAATATCCCTGTATATTCCTCATATTATATATTATATACTCTCCCCCCGTATAACTAATCCCGTCCTTATAACCCGTTATATCCCTGTATATTCCTCATATTATATATTATATACTCTCCATCCCGTATAACTAATCCCGTCCTTATAACCCGTTATATCCTGTATATTCCTCATATTATATATTATATACTCTCCCCCGTATAACTAATCCCGTCGTTATATCCTGTATATTCCTCATATTATATATTATATACTCTCCTCCCGCATAACTAATCCTGTCCTTATAACCCGTTATATCCTGTATATTCCTCATATTATATATTATATACTCCCCCCCCCCGTATAACTAATCCCGTCCTTATAACCCGTTATATCCTGTATATTCCTCATATTATATATTATATACTCTCCCCCCGTATAACTAATCCCGTCCTTATAACCCGTTATATCCTGTATATTCCTCATATTATATATTATATACTCTCCCCCCGCATAACTAATCCTGTCCTTATAACCCGTTATATCCTGTATATTCCTCATATTATATATTATATACTCTCCGGCCGTATAACTAATCCCGTCCTTATAACCCGTTATATCCTGTATATTCCTCATATTATATATTATATACTCTCCGACCGTATAACTAATCCCGTCCTTATAACCCGTTATATTCTGTATATTCCTCATATTATATATTACTCTCCGGCCGTATAACTAATCCCGTCCTTATAACCCGTTATATCCCTGTATATTCCTCATATTATATATTATATACTCTCCATCCCGTATAACTAATCCCGTCCTTATAACCCGTTATATACTGTATATTCCTCATATTATATATTATATACTCTCCGGCCGTATAACTAATCCCATCCTTATAACCCGTTATATCCTGTATATTCCTCATATTATATTTTATATACTCTCCCCCCGTATAACTAACCCCGTCCTTATAACCCGTTATATCCTGTATATTCCTCATATTATATATTATATACTCTCCGGCCGTATAACTAATCCCGTCCTTATAACCCGTTATATCCCTGTAGATTCCTCATATTATATATTATATACTCTCCCCTCATATAACTAATCCCGTCCTTATAACCCGTTATATCCCTGTATATTCCTCATATTATATATTATATACTCTCCCCCCGTATAACTAATCCCGTCCTTATAACCCGTTATATCCTGTATATTCCTCATATTATATATTATATACTCTCCTCCCGTATAACTAATCCCGTCCTTATAACCCGTTATATCCCTGTATATTGCTCATATTATATATTATATAATCCGTTATATCCTGTATTTTGCTGCTTAGGTCAAAATTCCTTTCTCCAAGTCTGAATGGATGTGTATAATGACATCGTATCCCCTCTATGATGCCTTGTTTGTTATTCAGGGTTCATCCAGCTCCCTGGATTATCTGATATACCCACCGGTCCTGAGGGGCATCCTCTGGGATCCTCAAAGATCTTACAAAAAGAAGATGAGATGGTTGCCAAGAACAGACAGCTGCTTCAAAGCTTGCCCTATGGTGCGCCCTGCTTGGGAGCGTCTCAGATTTTAGCTTTCTTGTGCCATTACAGAGGAAAAATCTCCATCTACATATCAGTCTGATCCCATCCAAAAGGGCCGTCCAGAACCTAAATCAAAGGCACATTTCCTCTGCACGAGCGAACCAATAACCCCGACGTACTTTTCGGCCTTCATTAGCAGTGGGTTATGGTTATATATATATTATATATTCCTCTAGGCACAAGACAGCTAGGAGGTACACTTGGAGTGAATGCCAAGAGATCCTCGAAGGAGATGACCTAAGCTTCCTAGTGCATATTTTTTTCAGTATGTTTGATGTGAAGCCCCCCTACCACTGGCTGCTTTATCAGATTAACCCTTCGGTAGGCATATGTCACACCCAACAGACAATTCTTGGCCATCTCTTACAGAGATGCTCTGAGTGAATTCTCACTCAGCAGTGTTTTGAGATACTGCTTCTCAGTACCTTCTGCTTGGGCCATACCATTCTGCGACACTGCATGGGAGACACCTGTAGTACTGCCTATGGCCATACTTTTATCGGTATGTGCTGGCACTAAGGTAATAGTTGAAAATGTTGTTTTTTTAACCTATATATTTAACCTATATATTTGCTACTCAAGTAGTTGACAATGTATAGGTTAAGTGACAGCAGGTGCCCTTGAACAATGCATTATTATATATATGTCATTAATATGTAGACAGTCACGCACCGGAAAAATTATTGTTCTTGGTTAATTGCCCCCTATATTTATTAAGCCTTAACTAGCAAAATGAATTCCATTTTTCTACAAAAATATTACAATTCAATTAGTTTCTAGCCATTAATCAGTGTTAATCCTCCCCGAGGAGTGTTACATACATCATGGCCATCACTGGCTTTCTGGTGATTGGGGCCTGGTGGCACCTTTACAGGTCTCTGGACTTTGGGAGCTGGTGGAAGGTTTGTATACGGTCCCAAGAGTTTTTGATGGCCCTGATGGTGGACGCTCCTCATCTTTAGCTTGGAAGGTCAACTGGATAAAGAATCATTAGAAGTGTTTCTGCATGTCATTTAGGTGAATGTCACGCTGTTTCTGTTGGACGCCATAATGACCATTGACGGAGACGGATTATAGGAACCACTTATAACACAAGTAACATCTTCACAACAGTTCTGATGGTCATAGAGGGAGCCTCTTTGTTTTACAGGGCAAATCGGCGCACTATTTTCCTTTGGGGTTATAAAGTTATCCTCCGTGAAGGCCCATCTTTTTGTCTTCTCCTCCATGATTATCCAGCAGATGACCTCCCAATGAAAGATCCAGATATGTATACTGTTCCTCCTCCTAGCTATGTACAACCTCTGACTCTTCAGAGAATTTGTGAAGCAGAAACATGATGACTAGCTCGTTGGAAGCAGAAGAGCCTCCAGGGGAAGCAAGACGCGGCTCAGTCTGCGTGGGAGAGAAACTGATTGGCCTCATTGGAGGTTCCTACGATTCCTTATTGCCAACATTGTAGCTCTGTACACTGGGGCCTGTCCTGGTGCTCCTTTCCAACAGCTGTCGGCTTACTGAATGCATACCTACCAAGTATCCCTGTTTAACTTGGCCAGTCCCTCTCCCAAATTGACATGTCCCTCTTTCCTCCCTTGGTGCCCCTCTTTCCTAGGAGCTCAAACTAAATACATTGGTGATTAAGTGAAAAATATTTTTAGTAGGGAACATTTCTGGTGAAAAGGTTGAATTTGTCAATTTGAGAGGAACGATATTCAACTGGTACCATTAACCGGCAAGTATCATGTTTCCTCCGGAAGGGTTTGGTGACCTCGGAAACATCTGCCTGGCTTTGGAGGAGTAATTAAGGATAATTGTATTGGTTTTGTTGGAACGTTATGAGATCTGTAACCATTCCATTAATTCCATTCACTTGATTAAGATTCCGTAATCAACAAACAAAGCGTCCTCTTCTTTAGCACGCGGGGGGGGGGTTCTTTGAAGGCCAGCAATCACATGTCCGCGAGTCTTTGTACCCAAATTATCCACAAAACCGCTTTTTATGAACCTGTTTGATGCTGTGATTGACCATCACTAAGATTGCCTCTTGTAGGGCCCTGAGAAGGACCGGTGGCCAGATGATCTTCTGGAAATCCGACACGTGGCTGCTAATTTGTAAATCATATCTATGATTGCTGTCGGAATTTCAAAATGTTCCAGGAAACGGGCCAAAAAAAAGAGATTTCGCGTAGACGTCTTCTCTTAATATTATTTTATTCCGTAATATTTGCTTTTTTGTGTAAATAAACATCTTTTCCACAAATATTATCAATAGTTCGCTATGTTTTTTTTATTAATTCAATAGAGGAACTATTTTGCTTGCACGGTGTTCGTTATCGGTACTTTGGCATGAATTATTTTTGGCTTTTTATTGCTTTACAGTAGTCCTTTTTTTTTTTAAATCCGCTTCCAGCGACCAGGTCTGGGAATATCATTATGGTTCTTGCATTAACCAATTGCGCCGAGTAATTTAATGTATCTTTCTATCTGGACTAAAAGGTACACCGACTAATAGGATTTCTCTCGGCCAAAGCCTGATTACTGTCAGACCTCGTCTCTATATATCTCGCTGCGAGACTCCCGATCTCCATCAAGTCTTCCAGGGCACATCCTGACTATCTTGATTTGTAGAGACGTAGACAATGTCCAGGTCGTAGAATCCGGCCAAGAAATGTAAACAATAATTTCGGTCGGTTCAGGAATCGATACATCACAAGGCAAGCTTCGTAGAGTAGACATTAATTCATTCGTACGTGGCGAGATCTTACGGGAACGTGTCATTTCGATGGCGGAGATTTTAGGAGTTATGGAGCCCTGATGTCCACATGATGGGTCCGAATGGTTGTTTTTGGCATTACGGTGGACTCTCCCTGTTAACTTTGGCCAGTTCTTTTACAGGAGGAACATCTAAAGTGAATGTCTTCTTCTTAAACCCAATGGCTCAGATCTTGCTTCATGGGGTTTCTCTTGTAGAGATTTTATTAAGTTTGTTCTATTTTTGGTGGTTGAGCCAATACACTACTACAACGGAATATATAGAAATCTGGAGATTTTATCTAAACCCAATAGAAAAAGGATCTCCAGAGTTTAAACCCTCCCCTTGACCTATGCATCTGCTAGAGGTCCTGTCCGTCCTATTTTTGCTTTGTATTATTTTTGTTGAAAGGCCGTCGGAGCTATAAAGTCCTTGACAAATGAACGGGGTCTTGACTGTCGTGACTCCCAGATCCCTTTCGAGACCACAAAAGAGTTAATTGTAATGGACCCTGTGAATAACTCAAGCCTATTGTGGTTGCCCCATGTGCACTGCTAGCTGATCCTTGTATGGACACACAATACGTTACGCCAGGTTAATTATTCAGTAGTGCTTCCCCGACCTCTCCTGCGGTACTTCCATGTCGTGTTTGTTGGGATGTCTCGTGATGAGCTCCAGGCTTGGCCTGCTGAGTGGGACCGAGGTCAGGAAGTCATCTTCGTTAATATCCAGTGAAGTCTTGGAAACATCTCAAATCGCTCATGACTTGGATGAGGTCATTGAGGAGGATCTCCCGGTATCCAGTATCCTACCAGGAATGTCTTCAGACCTATGAGGAAACCTAGAAACCTAGAACCTTCCAGTAGATCAGTACAGTTCGCCCTATCTAGTCACCCCTTTTTCCTGCTGTTTCAAACCTTACCATGTTCTTAGGTATGAAGGTCCACCTACTCTTAATCAAATCAGTTGTTGGTCTCGTCTTAGATTCAGGAGCCGTATGTCTATCCCATGCATGTTTAAATCCCTTCACTGTATTACCCTCTACCACGTCTGCTGGGAGGCTGCTCCACCTGTCTAATACCCTCCCAAAGGAACACCCAAGTGTCTTCTGCTGACATTTTCATCCCAAGAGACCACATGGGTCCATGGTCGTTCGCTGGAACCCACTGCGACTAGTTTTGTATATTCTTGACTACTTTAAATAGAAATGTTCGTAAGGATTGAGAGAGGAAAACCTTTCAAGGTTCTTGCGCATATAAGCTTACAATCGAAAGGGCGGCTGGCTCCAGCTGTTATTGAATCGGATAACCCTCGCATGTGCAGTCCGACCGTAATAACTCAGCCCTGACCTTGCTGGGTACATCCGAACTATACCGGGTGTGACTTTAAGCCCCGACTCTGTCTAGAGGGGTCCGCGCATGTCCGTTTTCCCAGAAATGAAAGGTTAGAAGAGTCACATTTTACGTTCTCGCCCTTCTCGAATTAGCCTCCCAAATCTCCGCGCTTAGCGAGAATAGTGTAACACAATTATACATTTATTTATACAAAAAGAGGAGGCTCCTATCGGCGGGAAACCCCCTAGGGTGTCTGAACTCTTAAAGCCACCGCCGCCGCCGTCTTCTATATTGGGGGGGTTTGGTAGAAATAAAAAATTGGTCTTATCGTCATAGCAACCGTTGATATGTTCCAAGTCGCCGGTATTGTAAGGATGGAGACGCTTCTGCGTTGAAGGCCCGGGTGGTATTTGACACCGATAATGCCGCAGAGTCCTTGAAGGGGGGTTTAGTTTTACATCAATCGCCTGTTTGTGTTTTGATGAATGGGGCACTTGTGTTTTGGGGGTGTGTTTAGAGGCGTGGCTGGGGTGGGACTATTTGTGTAACTGGGTGGGGCATTTAGAAGAATAATGGGGTTTATTTACACCGTTTGATTTATAAAGGCGTTTCCTGGTGATTCTATACACATTATCGGGGCTTTTAGGGCCCCACATTCTGAGCTCCTAAAAAAAGAGGGGCACCAGGGGAGGGGCATTGAGGAAGGTTAGAGAGGTAGAGGGGAGGGGAGATGGGTATCAAGGGAGGAGAGGGGGTGATCAGGGAAGGAAAGGGGGGCATTAAGGGAAGGAGAGGTGGGTACAGGGGTTTGGCAGAGGAACTGGCCAGACTACACCGGGACACTTGGCATGTATGCTCCACCTGAGAGGGTATTGAGAAGGTACTGATTTTTTTGGCGCTGCGCTCACATGCAGCATTTAGATAAACATCCCAAACCGGCTCGTCTTGCGCTGGCCGGCACGGCACGGTCTGGACGCCTCCCGCGTTTATTGTTTGGGTGTAGAATTGTTTTATAAAGCTTTTAGTTTCGCATATTATTTTTTTTTGTTGCGTTCAATGCTTTTTGGCCAATAAAACATAAAACAAGCGATTCCTGTTTGAGTAAAAAAATAATAATTGTAGGATGAAATGTATAAAGGGAAACATAATGAAAACACTGCGATGCTGCAATGCTCTAGCGCTGAGCACACCTTGGGCACTGCTAAAAAAATAGTAGTCCATCCTGGTGTTTACTGGTCTGGATTGGGCTGCTTGGCTTGTATGAAAGATGGACCTCTGGTATGCATGCTCCTCAAGTAATTTTACTTTACTGGGAGGGGGGTAGACAAGTGGAACAGCCTCCCAGCAGAGGTGGTAGAGGGTAATACAGTGAGGGTATTAAACATGCATGGGATAGACATTCAGATAGACGACTGATTAAGGTTTACTCCTCACTGAATTTAATACCTCTGCCAGAAAAATTCTTTTAACCCCTATAGCTCTTTCCTGTACGGCTCGTGTTTAGGGCGAGGTGTCTTCTTTGATGTTTATTTGTATGTTTTTGGCTTCTCATCCCCTAACCCAAACCCCCCCCCATGCACCCCCTCGCTCTCCCTGCCTCCGGTTCTCCCAGTACTTTCCATCTTCTGTGTTTCTCCTCTGATCCCCCTCACACGCTCTCTCCTTTCTCTCTTCACACTCTCTCTCTTCCACCTTCTCCGGCTGTCCCACCTCCCCTTTCTCATCTTCGCTCTCCCCCCTCCCCTGCCTGGCTCTAAGCTTTGCCTTTGTCCCTCACAGACTGAGCAAACATGGATTTTCCCTCAGCTGTTACATTGTCTTCCCAAACATCTCTGCCAAGGGCAGCACTTGAAAAGGTCATACGTTGTAACCTATTCACTGCCAGCTGGCCAAGAGCTAAGAGAGGGTTAAACAGCGTCGTTATCTGATGTCCAATCAGGCCTTCAGTCCTTTTGATGTAACAGACATGCAAGTCAAGAAAAAATATAACCAAAAGCAGTTATGAAGTCCTATCGGGATGTCTACCTTGTTGTAGAAGGGTCCTCCTCCATGATGGAGAAGACCTAGAGGTGTGTGTCCTACATGGTACAGAAATCCACAACATTGATCCTTTCTGGACCACATTTGGAGGAATCCAGGGCTTGACATCATCTCCTGGCATTTCCCACTCCAGGTCCCCTGAGCTTAGAGAGGGTTAAACCCTGGCATTATACGAGGCCCAAATAGGTCTTCAAATCTTTTGATGTACTAGACAAGAACGTCATACAGAGAGCCAAAAACATATAAAAAATACGCTTTTGTTGAGTAGATCCCATGAGTAGAAGTTCCATGAGGTTGTCTACCTTCTACTGGTAGAGTCCTCTTCCATGATGGGGAGGACCCAGAGCCATGGGCTCTACAGGGTGCAGAAATCTGTAAAGTTGATCCTTTCTGGATCACATTTGAATGAATCCAGGGCTTGGCGTCTTCTCCTGGCATTTGTCACTGAAGGTCCCACCTGGTTCAACGGTTGGTGGCAACCAGTTTAAGGATTTAGAGCATTCTTGGGACCACAGGTTGGTTTGTGTTTTCTGCGCTGAGAAAATTGTTAACTTGCCATAAATGACTAATCTTGATAAATCATTGATAATAAGAACAATACCAATTGTCTCTGAACCTTTACGTTCCTCACCAAGGAAGAAACCTTTGGTAAACCACCAAGAAAAAAGAGTTCCTGTCTGCGACACAGGACTAAGTACATTTCTACTTGTTTATATATGTCAAATGTCTTCAACTTAGCAGCCAAGAACAGAAGAAGCTTTCTAGAACCGTAAATCCTGTTTAATATTCTCACGGTGCAATTTTTAACCCCAGGAGCCAACATCTAAGATCCAAGCAAACGAGGGTGCCACGTACGTGATTTGGGGCATTCGTGACGCCTTATTCAATGTTTGTTTCTTTTTTTCGTGGAAGAAAGATTGGCTATCCGCCCGTCTGCCTCTCCGAGAAGATCTGTTTTATCTCTTGAGCGTAGAACTGAGGTGTTCTGATATTTTGTAAGTTGGAAATGTCCACTTGGCCATCAAGGACAAGCCTTTGAAGGTCCATTAGAAACTGACCTACCGGCCAAGTCCCTTGTAGAAAGGAGTAGGTATGGGGAGGGTTGGGGTCAGCAGGACCCCGTGTGATGCCCCAAAGCAGGACAGTTGCTCTCTGCTCTGGTATGTAACTGGTTAAGTACCACGTTAATGACCTCTCAACCCCGCCGTCTATAATGATGCTAAAACAGGGCACTCGAATGACAAGTTAATTGCCTATTTTAACCACACTGTGGATTACATGCTAATTCCTGACCACGTAACGCATACCATACACATGCTTACATGCCCTGCTTATATCCGTTCCGCGCACAGCTTGTTAACGTAAATTATAGAACAGGAGGTAACCGGAGACGCGGCCAATAATAATAAAGGGGCAGACTAATGTCCCCAACAGACGCGCCAATGAAGAAGACGTTGCTACTTTGTAAATACTTTACTATGCCCCCAAAATTCTTATACTTACACATAGAGTCTGACCGAGTGATTAAGAGTGAGCCATTCTATTGTTTCCCACAGGCAGGGGGGTTTGTCTAGTAGATTGGGTAACAGAGCAGCAAGAACACATACAAAGGGCTAATATGCAGCATTGTTTAGAGACATCATGGCACCATGATGGCCGGAAAACCAGGGGTAGGAACCGACATGTCACATGGAAGGCATTTCTCAACGTTATTGAGATATCAGGACAGTAAGGACTGTATGGAGGACATTTCACTAAATGTTCTAAATGTTCTTCATGCTATGCCAAAGACCCCTGTGTCCTTGTACAGAAACCTTGCCCATCAAACTCACGTATGTCATACGTCATACACAGTGGCGTATTCTCACGAAGGCCAACGAGGCCTAGGGCAGCAGCTCCATTGGGCGATCAGGCTCTCCAGCATGTCAACTGTCCTTGGGCCAGTTGAGGAGATCTTTGAGATCTTAACCAGCTCATAAACACTATGGAGCCCCCATAGTGACCTTACTCATCGTGCAGATATATGACTTCATTATAGACGGTGGCCGTGGAGGAAAGTGGTAGGTGGTAGCTGGGTTATGCATCGCCCAGCAGAGATATCTGGTCATGCACCATTCTGACCCACCACATGTGTGTGTTTCAGTCTTTTTGTAGGTCTCAAAACATGTAGACATTGGGAACATTCTTAAAACTTGCTTATTCAGCAGATGATAACCAACTATTGGGGGATCTGCATGTGCTGCACCACCATTGCTTGGATCAGGGACGAGGAACCGGTGGCTTTGGCTAATACAGGAGACTCATTGGCCCTTGCTGCAGCCCCTCAAACCAGCAACGCTGAGGTCTTCATACAAATGGCCTCGATAAGATTAATAATTGGTTAAAAAAAAAGGCACAGACGCGGCGTCCCCGCTGTCTTGGCGGATTTGCTGGAATCCCCGAGGTATCCCTGACAAATATAGGTCATCGAGTCGAGCGCTTATGGATTAACCCTTTAGCTCCAGATGGACCAATTGGCCGCAAAATTGGGATTATAGCTGGTTCAGAAGGTGTTAAAAGAACAGCCCCTCGAGGGGGGGTATTAAATCAGTTGGTGGGTCGGAGATGGCGGGCTGTAGCCCTGGGGCCGTCGCTGACGTCTCTGCTCTGTCTGCCGGGGACTCACCAGCAGCCGTTTGTACTCGGAGATTGCCTCTGACCCCCGGGGGAGAGCAGAAAGAATTCATAATCGACTCCAAGCCGGTAAAATGACTTCCTTATAGGAAGCCGGACGGGCGCTTGGCCATCGCGGTGCGCCAAGAACACGCAGCTGCCATGCGCAATATGTAATAATATGAACACTGACCACACCGCGCAGGGTAATAATATTCGTCCTGCATGCAAGCGCTGCCGGTGACACAGCTCACATACACAGTGCATACTAAGGACACATAGCCTACACGGCTAGCGCATACTAAGGACACGCAGCTCACACACCCCGTGCATGCTGATAACTTGTAGCTCACACACCCCGTGCATGCTGATAACTTGTAGCTCACACACCCCGTGCATGCTAAGGACACGCAGCTCCTACGCAGTGTGGCTGCACGGGCCTGTAATCTGTCGCCGTTACATTCATGTCACGTGCTCGCTACTCCCCACATCCCTTAGGGATTGCATAATCCATCTTTATGTTTTACGTGACAATGTCGTTAACACGTTGGCTGCCAGAGCTTACTTTCCCAGCCCCCCCCTCCCCGCGGGACAGGCAGTGCCGCGTTCACCACAACAACAGGCAGGCGTCACGGTGCTCTCGGAATAACGTCAAAAAGATTCCACAGAGGTCCCTTCTTCAGGCTGCCCATCTGGAAATAATATTCTAGGGCTTTAAAAATCTTCGGCCCCCAAGTCCTTCACCTGTCTGACCCCCCCCACACCGTGTAAAAATAACCCGCACCCGCTTCTGCGTCCGTGATGTCAGAAATAGGACACGTCTCGGATGCATTCGTCTGCCGCGCATGCTGCACTTCGCCGGTGTTTGCTGACTTGCGTTCCTCAGGAATGCCCAAACCTTCCCCCCAAATAATTCTTCAACCCTGTAATAATTTTTCCGGGACCACCTAATAGTCATGTGACGCAGACACAGTCCCTGATAGGGTGTTGCCATAGAAAAACTTCTTAAAGAGGAACACCTTGATCTCTCCATGTCACAATGTTCTCAGGTATGAAGGTCCACCTAGTCTTCATCAAATTCAGGAGCCGTATGTCTATCCCATGCGTGTTTAATACCCTCACTGTATTACCCTCTACCACCTCTGCTGCGAGGGTGGTAGATAAGTGGAACAGCCTCCCAGCAGTAGTAAATCCTTACATTAGCAGGGGTACGTTCTTTCATACGGTCTCCTGGAAAATGCCCCCATGTAAGCGTCAGACCTGCCTGGATCATGATATCACGGGACGTGCAGCGTGAGCTCCGTCAGGGAATCCCGGGCAGGGTCGTCGGGCTCTGGAAAACGCCCCCATTGTAGCTATGAATGGGGACAGCTGCCGGCCCTTCCATCACTGAACCGATGACAGTTCCTTCTGGATAGATCTAATTCCCTGGCCGGCTTTCAAGAGGGGACATCCTGAATGAGAGAGCGCTCCGAGCAGAAGCTGTCACGGATGTGACAGACACAAGGCCACATCCAAACTGGCAGCAAAAGATAAAGGGAATGGCCGGGTATTCTAGAACAATGGCTATCGCCTTCAGGCAATGTTTTATTCTGAAAATGGGCTTTCCAGTAAATTGGAGACTTGCTATCACCAGGGATATATTTTTTTAAAAATACTTAGCCCACATTGTATTTCTACCCCACCCCCTCTGTTTTCAATGACTTGGTATGGCCCACCTGTCCCTTTAAACATATTTTTCTTATTTATCTTATTTCTATATATATTTTTTTGCTGGGTCATCGGGTAATAACGGGTGAAACCTAACATTGCTTCCCCCTTTTTTCAGATGACGTGGTATGGTCCACCTCTCCATTTAAATGTATATTTCAGTCTTTCGTGCTGGGTCATTAGGGACTGCTGCTGGGTGCATCAATCCTAAACATTTGGGTCACCTTTGCACCCTATTTTCAGATTGCTATGGCTTATTATGGTCCTGGTCGTTTAAACCTATCACTGTTGGGTCATGTAGTGACAGCAGTGACGTTCGTCTCCTCACCAAATGGTCTTTGCCTCCTCCCTTCTTTTAATGACTTAGTTTGGTCCACCAGTCCCTTCACACATATAACTTGCTCCTTTGTGCATCAAACTTAACATTTTTACATTGTTTTATGGATTGCCTTTGCCTCCCTGTAGTTCTAGTGACTTGGTATGGTCCACATGTCCCTTTTAAACATATTTTTCACTCTTACGTGCCCTGTCTTGTCGTGAAGCCACACACAAAGGGGTGACAGCAGTGACGTTCTCCTCCCTCGCCGTATGTGTCACATCGTTGTATTGGAAATGATTTCCTGCCATCTTAGGTTTAAATCAACCCAACTCGCCAACCGCAAACCTTATTATCTTATAAAAAAATAAAAATGGCAGACAACGGATCTCTTTAGGGGTATCTAGCTCGGAAAAAGTCCTGGCTCCTGCCGTCATGGCTACCGAAAGATTCTTCTGAAGGCACGATTATTTAAACTTCGGCCTCATCAATTCTATAATTAGAGAACGGGAAGGGATATTATCAATTATTTATTCTTACAGGCCTCGCATGGCACCGGATAACCTCACGCGGCGCTTAAGACAGAAAGTAATTATGTTCTAGGAGATCAAACCGGTGGTTTCCACAGGAGAACCCCCTGCCATATTCATGGCCCAGGGCGATGATCCTGCCTGTTATCCGATTACTGTTTAAAGAGACTTCCAGGCCATGCTTTAACCATTTCAATCGGTAATACTGCGTCACCTGACTTTTATCTACGTTAAATTTTGGAATACTAATACCGGAATGATTAGGACTCATTTGGTGAAGCAGGAGGAGAGCCGTTATACCTCCTGTGGAGCGATAGATCTTGATGCGAAGCCAGCCCTCCCGCAGCCCCTGGATGTTGGGCCGTGTGCCCTCCTGTAGCGCGTCCCCCTGCCGGCACTTCAAAGTGTTTCCTATTCTGTCACATTATCCCTACTAAGATTATAATTAATTATTAAAAATCTCCATGCTTGAGTCTTCCTTTTCTTCACTAACATATTACTGCAGGCTGTAACAAGATACATGTGTTATCGTATCTTATTATTTCAAGTTATATGTAACATAAGGAACAGCCTCCCAGCAGAGGTGGTGGAGGGTAATACAGTGAGAGTATTAAACATGCACGGGATAGGCATATGGCTCCCGAATCTTAGTCGAGACCAAGGAATGATCCAGAAAAGGCAGTTAATCCCAGTTCTGACCTACACTATAGGCACATTATGCAAATCCTCCTCCTTTTTCAAGGACCCCTCACTGCAGACGTCATTGAAACCCTCGCTTCAGCCCAAGCAGGAAGTTGTACCCCACTTCCTGTTCTCTCCCCGCGTTGTTTTAGCGGACGGCGCGCGAGTCTCTAGCGCTAGAGATTGTTTTCGGCCGCGCAGGCCCCTCCGTAACGCTATTATCACAGATATCTCAGGGCAAAGCACCGATGGGAGCAGCCACGTGGTGGCTCATGCACAATATGGGGTAACAGGGGGGGGGTTATATTTTTTACCCATGAGAATAAACCATGCTCAGCTTTAGTCTCCTGCCTTTCCGTCACAAAAACGAAAGTAAATTGTGGCGTATTCCCATTTATAGAAACCCATTCTCAGCTCCGTCGCGTGGAGGAAATGCCTCTCTGTGTTCAGGAAATCCTCTGAGCTGTAGGGCGCTACATGAGAACCCCCCCCCGTTATGTGTATACAATGGAATCATCCATCTGAACTTCCTGTTCTCAGGATGTCCAGGATTATTCCTTCACATTATCTCTCCTCTTGTTAAGGTGCTGATTGTTGCTGATTGGTTCAGGCAGCCTTTGTAAGGGGAGGAGAACAGAGAGAGAACATCAGAAGAGGAAATTGATCAGATAATGCTGGCTCTGCCACGGGCTGCCACCGCTCTTATTAACACAGGCTATAGATAGGGGTGAAGGCCAGGGTTGCTCTTTAACCCCGTAGGGCAATACGTCAGTAGTTCTTCCTACCCCTGGGTAAAAAGGCGGCACTATCTGCGGACGGGATTTTCTCCTCTGAAATGATCATTTTCTGCCTTCGGCAGACTTTCGGCAGACATGAAATATGTGGATGGAATTACAGTTTAAGCGGCTGTCTTGGAATGTTTAAACCACTTTGTGAGCGGAGACAGAACGCGGGCAGGAAATGGACGTTATTAATGATCGGGCGCAGACAGCGAGAACAGAGAGGAGGGAAACGATTTCCACGCGGCATGCCGTGATACAGGAGCCGTCAATCATTAGCCCGTGGCCCTAAATTTGTGCAGACTCGGGCCATAATTTTTGTGTAGGCAACATTTTACTATTCTTTCAAAGTCTAGTATATCTGCACTTTTTTTTTTTGCCATACCTGCCAAGTGTCTGTGTTTAGTTTCTCCAGTCCCATATCCCTGTGCCCCTCTTTTCTCCTCTTGATGCCCCGCTCTCCTCCCTTTTCCTTTCTTTCCCCACTGCCTCACTTTCCTCCCCTGATGCCCTCTCTCTTCTCCCCTGTACTCCTCTTCCCTGTCCATTGCCGGAAACATCAAAGCTCCGGCTATCCATAGACCTCCCTCTTTGGGATACGGGTGAGTGGGTCTACTGACATCAGTGGGCGGTCCCACCATCAGTGGGTGGGGCTGCTGACACAGCGTGTGGGGGTATGCCCCAAATGAATGAATGCTGTAAGTGGTAGGAAGGGGAGTGGGGCGCGCCTCAATGCTGCTCCCACGACTCGAAGATCCTCCACAGTGACCGGGAGAAGTGGGACTTCACTCTGTGTCTCCAAACAAAACCTGGAGAGATCCCAGGAGCCCCTCTTTCCTCCCCTGATGCCCCTCTTTTCTAGGAGCTCATAATGTTTGCTGGTATGAGGGTTATGTTTTTGTCGTTGACGGATACACGTTGTCTCGCGTCTCATGGGTATATATTACGGAGGATAGTGGTCCATAGCTGTGTTTCATCACTATGTCGGACACGCTTCGGCCATTGCTGCGTACGGAAAGCATTTGCAGACCCAAAGAATCCTGATCACTCGTGACCCCCCAAAATATTTTAAAAGCAAAATTCTAAATTCCCTGCGTGTCATCAGCTTCATGTAACGTACCTCCAACGAGGACCCGGCGTGGAGGATACATTGATGTTCCTCCTGGGAATATAAACATTGCCATTCCAAATATTCCATTGGGTCCATTATTCATTTGTTTTAGTACAAATTAACCCAATGTGCAAAACCCAATTTTGGAATGACTGTCTTCCATGGCTTCCTTACACGCCGCTCTTCTTTTAAAAGTGGAACACTGGGATATGATGTCTTATCCGACGGTTAGGCCTGGGGCAGCACCCATGGTAAATACACGGCAGCACAGTAGTAGCCGAGAACCCCAAGTCAGAGAGTCCGGCTGGGTGGTTAGGACTGAGCCATTCTATGGTTCCCCAAAGGCAGTATGATAAGGAGTCCAAAACAACTATGGCTGGGGTGAAAAAAAAGAAAAATTGGGGGGAAGTTCCCCTTTAAGAACAGTCTGGAACTCCAATATAGGAGCAATAGAGTTATCTTTCCAAAGATAGCAGGACAATTCCCCGCAGTTTCTCATCATTAACCGGTTTAATTGTTTCTCTATATTTCTGCGTTTGGTTTAATTTGATCCGCTGTCCCTGAGGGTAGGAGGCCTCGTTTCTATGTAGGTTAAAAAAAAAAAAAGTGGGTTGCCTAAAATACCTAGTGATTACGGCCGGGTTATTTTTACCTCGCTTGGAATTCTTATGAAACAAAAGAAAATAAAAACCAAAAAAAAAAACTAATTTGCTGAGATGAAGCCATCATTGTAGGGAAATTTTTTAAAAAGTTTTCCCAAACTTTATCAGAATAAATGTGTGAAAACAGGTCAAATAATGGAATAATATGTTTAATATTCTATTTTTATTTAGTTTATTATAAAATCAAGTGAACTTCTCTCTCGTCTTTACCCCCTCGCACCCAGTCATTTTTTCTTTTCTCTCTCTCGACATTCTTTCTTCTCTCCCCTTCTTCTTTCCTCTTCTCGTTTATTCTCTTTTTTCCTCTTCCTTTTCTTCTCTTATCCTCTCTTCCTTACTTCCCCTATACTTTCTTTCTTCTGTAATCTTTCTTTCTTTCACTTCTTGCTCTCCTTCTTTCTTTATTCTTTACTCCTTTTCCTCTCTTTCACTCCTCATCATTTTTTTTCCTTTCTTCAAGTTCTCTTTTTCTTCTTCTTCTTCCTCTTCTCTCGCCCTCTTGCTTAACCTCCTCTCTCGCTTCCTGTTCCACCCCTCAATGTCTTTCTTTTCTCTCTCCCCCTTATTTTGTTCTCCCCTTTCTTCTATCCTTTTCTCTCTTTCTTTTTTTTTCTGTTTCTCCGTTTTTTGGCCCTCCCCCCACCGCACACAACACTATCCAGCAGCCCCTTAACCCTCCCATCTACAACACTATCCAGCAGCCCCTTAACCCTCCCATCTACAACACTATCCAGCAGCCCCTTACCCCTCCCATCTACAACAATATCCAGCAGCCTCTTAACCCTCCCATCTACAACACTATCCAGCAACCCCTTAACCCTCCCATCTACAACACTATCCAGCAACCCCTTACCCTCCCATCTACAACAATATCCAGCAGCCTCTTAACCCTCCCATCTACAACACTATCCAGCAGCCTCTTAACCCTCCCATCTACAACACTATCCAGCAGCCTCTTAACCCTCCCATCTACAACACTATCCAGCAGCCCCTTAACCCTCCTATCTACAACACTATCCAGCAGCCCCTTACCCTCCCATCTACAACACTATCCAGCAGCCCCTTACCCCTCCCATCTACAACACTATCCAGCAGCCCCTTACCCCTCCCATCTACAACACTATCCAGCAGCCCCTTACCCCTCCCATCTACAACACTATCCAGCAGCCCCTTACCCCTCCCATCTACAACACTATCCAGCAGTCCCTTAACCCTCCCATCTACAACACTATCCAGCAGCCCCTTAACCCTCCCTTCTACAACACTATCCAGCAACCACTTAACCCTTCCATCTACAACACTATCCAGCAGCCCCTTAACCCTCCCATCTACAACACTATCCAGCAGCCTCTTAACCCTCCCATCTACAACACTATCCAGCAGCCTCTTAACCCTCCCATCTACAACACTATCCAGCAACCCCTTACCCCTTCCATCTACAACACTATCCAGCAGTCCCTTAACCCTCCCATCTACAACACTATCCAGCAGCCTCTTAACCCTCCCATCTACAACACTATCCAGCAGCCCCTTAACCCTCCCATCTACAACACTATCCAGCAGCCCCTTACCCCTCCCATCTACAACACTATCCAGCAGCCCCTTACCCTCCCATCTACAACACTATCCAGCAGCCCCTTACCCCTCCCATCTACAACACTACCCAGCAGCCCCTTAACCCTCCCATCTACAACACTATCCAGCAACCCCTTAACCCTTCCATCTACAACACTATCCAGCAGCCCCTTACCCTCCCATCTACAACACTATCCAGCAGCTCCAACTTCTGGGAATTCATGAGTGGTACTGAGCAGGGCATGCAGCGAAGACCCAATCATAGTGCAGTTTGCTTTAAGCCACCCACCAATGTGACCAAATTGGTAATTTCCAGAGATTTTTGTTTTAACCGCTGCATATTAGCCAAGGCCATTAAAATAATTTAGGCTTTGCAGATCAAAGGCGAGTAATTTTACCAAAAAAAAAACATTTCCATGTAGTTACAGCAGTACGGAAAATCACAAGAAATCACTAAAATATAACGATTCACTTGCAAAGCCTCTGTGTATTATAGCTCACAGGTCAGAGATGTCGAACTCCAGGCCTTGAGCACCAAAAACAGACAGGCCTTTAGGGAAATCCCTACTTTGAACTCCTTATCTTCTAGAATGAAGACACACAATGTTGACATAAAACCAAAAGTATGAAAAAAACACACAAAAAAATACTAGTTATATTTGTGTGTGGTTTTTTCCTACTTATGTCAACATTGTGTGTGTTAATTCTAGAAGATAAGGAGTATCCATTCTTGATATGAAGATTATGTTGTATGTAGGACTTCTACAGGCCCGGGAGGGAGACATCGAGGCCGCCAACAACAACAACAACAAATCTTTAAATACATTTGAAAATGAAATCACAATTTCAACACATTTCGTGGATCACTCGGCACGGATGTTTCGAGTCCCTTTGCCGTTGCCAGCTATCTGTTGACACATCAGTTTAGGAGAAGTCAACAGCGAGCGATCAGGGGTTGAGTTGGATGAAAATACCCCCTTTCATCTTTAACGTGGTAAAGACAGATGCCTGTCTTTAGAATCTTGGGGTTATTACGATACAACGTTCTAACTGGTGTGCCCCTCGGCTTTGAGAAGTCATTTGACGAGGTGCTAATTGTCCCCCCCCAACGTCCGAAGATCACGTTGCATTGGCCTTCTCCTCTCGTTCTTCTGAATCTGGGATGGATCCAGCGACGCGGTCACAGTAAGGGCTGCAGCGTGTCGCGGCTTTGCACGGTGGCAGCTGCCAAGCCATCCTCCTGTGATGCCAGCTTATGGAGACAGGTTACCAATGAATCCTCACCGTGTCTGGGAGGGTGGTGGATACGTGGAATAGCTTCACAGCAGAAGCAGTAGAGGGTAATACAGTGAGGGTATTAAACATGCATGGGATAGACATACGGCTCCTGAATCTAAGACGAGACCAACGACTGATTAAGGTTTGAGTCTTTACAGCAGGAGAAACGGGCGACTAGACGGGGGCCGGCGGGGGCCGATCTGCCGGGGGGTTCTAAGACTGTGTGTTGAAGTCCAAGGACAATAAGATCTTTAATTCAGAAACCAACAAGGTACACAGAGGCCAACTCATCATACAGGAGGTCGTCACATGAATTTGACCGCCACACAAAGCCCGAGTGTGGATCTCTGCAGCCATGACTGTTGAATTATACGTGGAGCTCTCATGTCAGACGTACCTGGAAACCTTCTAAGTTTCCTGCCCTTGCTCTATAAATATTAACCCTTCAATAGCCTATCACACAGATCATATTGCAGTGACTCTCTAATGGTGGTAGCCAAAACCCTGAGAATCTGCCCGTTCACCCCGAGACTGGGGTAAAAACCCTGAGCATCTGCCCCTTCACCCCGAGATTGGGGTAAAAACCTTGAGCATCTGCCCCTTCACCCCGAGATTGGGGTAAAAAACATGAGAATCTGCCCCTTCACCCCGATTGTTGCTATTATTTTCGGTTTGTCATTATATACGTGTACACACACACACACACACACACATATATATTTTTCCAGGGGTAGCTACGTGTATTCATATCTCGCCTCCCCCCCCCCCTCGTCGTGATGGCTCCCCCGTCAGATTTCCGCAGCACAGAAGCTGCTTTCTGAATGCCAACAAAGCGTTCATCCATCAGGGAATGCCTCTGCCAGCCTTCCTTATGACGAGAAGACAGAAGCGGGGGCTATGGGGTACTCCCTGCCTTTTTTTTTCTAGACAAAAAAGGGCTTATTTCTGCTCCTCCGGCTGCCCGTAAGCTTTGTTTTTTCAATGTGGTAGTAATGTTTTGAATCCATCGCCCAGCCTGTTGGTAACTGGGACCTTTGTCCTGGTTATTTTCCAGTGAATGTTTTAGGTCATTTATTTTTATTTGAAAAGGAACCAGAAAACCCAACATTTCCTCAGAATCTGGGTTTTCCCGGGGCAGATGTTTGCCGTAGCATGTTGTCAATGAACGAGTGATGAATTGTTGATTAATGGAGGCGACACTCCAAGCGGTTCACTCAATGCAGGAAAGCTATTTACTGAATGAACATAAAGCTCCTTACAAAGATCACCCATAGAACCCGCCAGCAGATCGGCCCCATCCGGCCCCCGTCTAGTCTCTGTTTTTCCTTCTGTAAAAACTCCAACCATCGTTGGTCTCGGTATCAACAAGAATTTCCCCGATATTGCGATATAAATATATCCAGAACCTGACAAAAATGTAACAAAGTAACGGAGGAGGCTACAGGTCTCCAGATGGTCTCCATGACCAACTGACCGAGAGCCTGGAGGACTAGAAAAGAGAAGAGGAGGAAAAATGGGAGAAAAAGGAGTAGAGGAGGAAAATCGTCTTCTCTCTTCGACCATTCTCACCCACAAGTGGGTGTCCAAGACACAGGGCCAATGATAAAACTCCTGCCCAAGTTAGTCACTTCCAAGACCATAATGGGCAGGTAATAGGGCATGGCCACCAAGTTTATGTTCATGATAACCTTTGGAAGCCAAGCACCCCCAGCACCCATCTGATTAGGGGAAAGATTGAGTGAGCTACCGCCAGTACGACCGGGGCAAGACCTGGGTTCTTGGATGTTGGACCTGATTGAGCAATGTGAAAGCTCCATATCCTTGTGCTACTGTTTCTTGGCAAAAGATATTGCCATGGTCCTTTCTCCCATTGTTTAACCCAATAGATTCCACGAGGGACTCGGTACGGAGGCCGTAAACCAGAGAATGCAGAGGTAACGGCGGTGCTTTTACGAGCAAACGTTCAAGCCGTATCAGCCCTAAATGTCAGCGATGGAAATTTACTGGCATGGTTGATGATGTTTGAGGTTGGAAAGGAAAGCGCGTTTGCTTGTTTGTGGTAGAACATACAGGGGAGTCAAAGCGTCTTCTGTGGTCAGCTGTCCAAGCCTCAGATCATCTGCCCCCTCCGGAATCAAGGGCTCGACTCTCACTCCCGTAAGAAATTTGGCATGCCTCGTAATTAGAAATTAGAGGGTGGAGGACTTGAGTCACAGAGCTTAACCACCCATCTCCAAGCCACCACAGTAGCCGGATCCAAACTAGTGCGGAAAAGGGCAATGGGGGAGAAGAATTGCTCAAGAATCACCCAGGGCTTCGATGGTCTCGATGACCCCAGTAGTATCTCTCCAGGTCAGGGACAGTCAGACCTTCTCTATCGTAACCTCATTTTCTTTGATGACATAACCAAATTTCTAGGTATTTGTAGGATGTGGAACGCCTTCTCAGAAAAAAAATCTTATTTTAATGTTTTTGGGGTCTGTAGCCAAGTTGGAAGGTTCCAAAACCCTATAAAATGGAGTCTATTTAAGCATTAAGCACCCCTTTATCTGCAGACCTGGAGGTGGCCATTGTTGGCAGTCAGGTGATATTTTGGGTGACTTTCCCGGCTCAATCCACACACTGAGCTGATGCTTTATGGCAATGCTAATGAAGTCCGTTCCTCCATAGACTTTCATTAGTCAGAGAGTCCAGCTGGGTGATTAAGACTGAGCCATTCTATTATTTTCCACTGGCAGGAGTCGGGGTGTCTGAAAACATATTATGGGGCAAAAATACAACAAAAAGAAAACAGATCAATAATTTTTAAGAAAATATATTTTTAATCTGATATTAAGTAGTTTTTTTTTTTAAATGGTGGGAGATCCCCTTTAATAGAAAAAGCAGAGTTGAAAGAAATGGCCATTTGGAAGACAGACATGCGTAGAAATGCTTGGTTCTGGACTATTTTCAGGAGTTTAAGGGTTTGACAGAGATTGAGGCTAAAGTGAAACGTTTTTTTGGGGGAGGAAACATCGTTTTCTCTAAGTATACATCACCAGCCGTGTGTTTCGGCATTGCAGAGGAATGACATTGGGAAAATGATCCTCTGCTTAATTCATGAAGCTTCTCTAAGATTCTCGTTGAAGTGAAGGGTGTAATGGACTGGTAGAAAACCCATCCATTACCAACCCTGTGGGCGAGTTCGGCGGCGCGCAACAAATTGGCCAAGAACGCCATCTACTGCACTTTTAGCAATAGGTTTCCAGAATTTTCTAGAACATTCGCATCTTGTGAAGGTTGGAAAGAGATGGTAGACCCAAAATACTGGTCTCCTCGTCGAGACCTGACCTTCTAATATTGTACACTGATCTGATGCCAATTGGTGCATTTCGTAGTACGAGGCCGTAGGCACGTCTCCTGTTTGAGCACAGGTGACTAATTATATAGGTTTATACATGTTACGAGGCTGTCCTTATCCCTATTACCCACTGGTGGGGTCGGAATTTGCGGGACGGTGCATTCCCCTGGGACTCTCGGGTTGATTGTGAACCGGCAATGAAAGCTTCGAGCGGTTGTCGCCCCCCCCTCCGATCTGTAACATATTTGGGGATGTGGGAGGCGACTGTAAGAGGCATCCTGGGAGATATGGGGTTCTGGGTCGTCCCATTAGAAGGATCTGGGGGACCCTGTGTTCCGTACACCAGGACGTTTCACAGCAGGGCGCCGGGAAGAAGGGCATCAGGCAAACGGCCGGAATGTTGACTTTGGGCAGGATAGGAGGAGTGGAGGGTATTATATTTCAACGTATAAATGTATGCCCTGTAGCTCAATGAAGAGTCTTGTTTTCACCCTTCATCAAGTTTCGACTGATGTTTGGGCGGAGAGCTATATATCACAGGGAGAGACTTTGGTGGAGATACTCTGGTCGAGTATTGGAGCTCCGTTACAATCCACCTTAAAGTTCAGGAGTGCCTGTTACTACAATTACTGGATCCCTTCATGGGATGGTGAAGTTCTTGGTGGGAAATCCAATCTTCCCATGCTATGCTTGAATAAGGCCCGACTCAGATGTTCTCCAGCATTATTGAGTGGAATTTCCCCAAAACCCTCTTCCAATTACTGATTAGTAAATATAACCCTTTGAAGGCTCCTTGGGTCAGCCCATGCAGTGCCTTAGGCATGGTCATGAAGTGTATGTGGTCCAATCAGCGTAATTTTGGAATTAAGTGTGTAAAACACGATAGCAAGTAAAAGATACTTGACCAATTCTGTCCATTTAATCATCCATGATCAATCTAAAAAATATCCATATATAATCTACATTTTCCCACTAATGCTAATTATCTTCGTCCACCTTCTCGTTACAGGAGGCGCAGAAAGTCACCAATGTTGTCACCACCCAAGTGACCGATGG
The DNA here is from genome assembly GCF_027358695.1 of Spea bombifrons. NCBI lineage: Eukaryota > Metazoa > Chordata > Amphibia > Anura > Pelobatidae > Spea > Spea bombifrons. The sequence continues at coordinate 1,341,568 of NC_071097.1, read as the reverse complement.
GGACTACAAGCCAACAGACGAGAAAGAAGAAGTCGCGGTGGCCGAGGTGGGGTGGATGACATCCGTCAAAGACTGGGCCGGCGTGATGATATCTGCGCAGACCCTAACGGGCCGCGTGCTGGTATGTACCCGGTTTTCTTTCCATGTGCTCAACAAAGTAAAGAGGTTTGGTTCCTGTAACTCAATGATATCTTCAGGACCATACAGGTTATGCATAAGAACCAGGGAGGACGAGGACAATCTGATGGTTGCGGCCCAGTGTTATGACTTAGACACCTTGCAAGGATAGTGCTGGTTCCTCTAGTCTTAAAGGCAGGACATTCTTCTACGATGGTTATGAACCATGAGGAAAGTTGCCTTCACCCTCTTCTATCCATTGAGTCATTGACGTGTTCTAGAAAGGTTCCTCGGCAGCCAAAGCTACTACTTGTCTCCAGGTTCATTATTCCATCTTGGTGTCTCTTGCACAATATACATCTTTTAGATGTCCCGGGTTCCATTTTTATCTGACTGATAGAGTAGGCTTTATTACCATCCAAGAGGTCCTCAGCAACGAAGCTGGGCAGAACGTTGCACGAGGCATGACGTCAATGGCAAGAACTGAGATTCTCATCGACTCCATCTTTATTGATGTTTTCAGGATCTGCGTTATCATTCCTCCCCATTAAAGTTCTCTCTTCCCTTAGAGTTGCCGATTGGTTCAGGCAGCCTTGGTCCGGTTTAGGGAGGAGAAGGTAGAGAACTTCAGGACAGGAAGTTTGTTAGCTAATGCTGGCTGTGCCACAAGCTGCCACCCACCCCAGCTTCCTCAAGGTTAACATATAACCTAGAATACATCCAAAGGATCCTGTAGCTTCTCAACGTCCCCGTGGCATCCATCTTCTTTACAGGGCTCTAAATCCTCGACCTCAGCTGATGACAGCAGTGGCTCCACACTCCGCGTCTGTTCCATTTTAACTGCGCCGTAAAAAAAAACAAACCCCGACGCTCCCTAGCATGCTGTGATTTTGGATTTGTTAAATTTATTTTCTGCCCGCAACTTAATTCAGGACCGAAAAAAAAATAAAATAAAAAAATATCTAAAAAAATAAATCAATACTTTCTTGGGAGAGACCCCGGCTCTCTGCTGTTTAACCGATTCCTAAATCGCGTTATCGCCGCTCATGTTGATAAATAATAGTAATTCGTAGACGGGCTATTACATTTTCTTTCCTGGCAATTACATTTGTATTTTTTTTTTTTTTTTTTTTTTGGTGCAAAAAAAAAATTAAAAATAATAAAAAAATCCTTTTTTTTCCCGACCTTTAATTAAGATCTAAACCAGGCAGAAGGTGGCCGTGGAATTTTAAAAGGGGCTTAAAAAACAAAATAATGGGCGGTGAGACCCCGCTGTTCTGCTCGCAACAGCACGCGTTTCGATGAAATGCGGCTCCCCGCTGGCCCGTGCGCTGAATATCTCGCCCTCCCTCCGCGCATGCATTTATTCACAAAGCGCTGAGCACACGCAGGACGGAACCCTTTGCTTCTAAATGTCAGCCGAGCTCCCGGTATAATACGCGGCAATTAGAGCGAAGCACGGCACAGCGGGACTGGTCAGGCCTGCCTCGGGGCTGCAGAGACCTGCGGATCGGATCCTTGCCCCGAGCCAGGTTAATACTGCCCCCCTAATCTACAATATATCGGGGGGGGGCAGAAAAACGCGCAGAAAATCGCACGAGTCCCCCCCGATGCTATCACAAACGTCCGCATAACATCTCAACTGGAAGACTGATGGCTGCGAAACGCGTTGACGTACCAGTATACATTTTAATGAGGGAAAAAGGGTTAAAAAAAGTGGGTCGGTTGTTGTCATGGCAATAATGAAAGGGACGCGTCCGTCTTATAAATAATCTCATGCTTGTATAATCTTCTTACATTGGCGATGGATCAATATTATTGCGGGAGCTCTGTTTCCCCGACGCGTTTCTCCTCCCGGCTGTGATTGGCTGCGCGGGAGGAGGTTATTTACATAGAGGGATTCTGCGGGAAAAGTTCTGGTTCGTTCCTGGTCTTAGATTCAGGAGCCGTATGCCTATCCCATACATAGTTAAAATCCCCTCGCTGTATTACCCTCTACCACCTCTGCTGGGAGGCCGTCCCGCTTACCCAGCCCTCTAGTTTGAGATGACGGCCTCTCGTTCTCCTTTGATTGAAGGCCGGACGGCGCGGCCGCGTTTTAATTTTCGAGGTTGCCGGCAATCGGCGGTATCAAACTGCGGAATCAATGAATCCATAAACCCTGGCGGTTGACAGAAGGGGGGGGCACGGCGTGAGCACGGCATGCGCGGTTGGGATTTGACATTTCAGTTAACCCTTTATGTCACCTAACCGGGTTTTTTTTGATCCTGCAGATCTCGCTTTCGCCTGTGAGGGGTTAACGCCATCATCCCATCAGTTAATGGGTTAATCTGTTTCTAAAAGCGATTTCCTTTTTCCTCCCCGTAATTGGCTCTCTTTACTTAATGAACATGCGCGTGGAAAGCCGCTGTTTTGCTATGAATGATTCAGACATCTCTCCTCAGCGCTCGGCCTCTCGGGTCCGCCGTGTAACCCTTTCCCTGCCGAGCGGATATTGTACTGTGATGCCTGTAGGAGCGAGGGGCAATAAAATGCTGCAGGTTAACCCTTCCTGCCCCCCCTCCACACCACTGCATGGATGGATTGGGACGGGATGGGTTAAAAATGCACTAGGTTTGGGTTGATGGGTAAAAATGGCTGCAGTTTAGTGAATAAGAGCCCCGAAATTTGTTGCCTTGGTAACAAGAGCGTGGATTTGATGGCGATTACCGAGACTCGGAGCAATGAGAGAGAGAGAAAAAAAATAGCTTAAGCATACCTCCCAACTATCCTGTGTTTGTGGTGCAGTCCTGATTTCTGTATATCCTCAAATGGCTCCGGAAATGACCCCGGGTGCCTCGAGACACTCTGAAGCTGAGCGCTGCTCATACCCCCCAAGACTTTGCTCCCGCGACCCTGAGATCTTTGGGTCAAACCCGGAACGTTCCCTGGTATGCTCATCTACTTCCTGTCCGGATGTTCTCTCCCCGCTGGTCCACCCCACCCTTACAGAGGCTGCCCGAACCAATCAGCATACCTGGCAACTGCGGGTGACGGTGGTAAATCCACGGGATTGGAGTGCCTATTACATTCCCTCCCCATGCAAATTGAATGTTTTTTGGGGGGGGGGTAGCCCCGCCCCTAATGTGGATAGCCCTGCCCCCACGTGACACTCCACGCCCCCAAAGAATTTCCCAGGTATGCAAATCAGCAACGATCAGCAACCTAACAATAGCAGAGAGATAACGTAATGGGGATCCTGCAGATCCAGAGAACAGGAAGTTACGCTGGAAGCATCCATTGTATAAACATCGGGGGGGGTCTCATATATATTGTTTATTAAAATCTGTAAACAGGTATTGCGGGTATAAAACTGTTAACTCGGCAAAAAGACAGACCTACACAGAATACTATTAAACCAATTATGTTAATTATTTGATATTTATTAGATTTTTTTTTATTTTAATGGCTTTAAAATTTATAATACAATAATTAGAATGTATAATTATAAAAAAAATGTATTTTAATTGAAAGTTACAAGTTAACATCCAGCAAATCACTTTATATATAGAAAGGCATCCTCCCGAGGGCCGAAAATCGTTTCCACGCGTCAGGCGCTCACCGTTCTACAGGGCTTTAACCCCTTAATGACAAAATGCGTTGTTTTCAATGGGTTTAGGAACCGCCCATTGTCCTTAAGGGGTTAATCTTTTTGCGCGTACCTGGATACCGCGTGTTTGCTTTGAGGCCGTAATTATTGTAAACATGTCTGCCGGGAAACCTCTGCGGGAAAGAGCCGCCTGACGTGGAAAAATCGGCCTCTGCTACAACACGAATCGACGGAGCCTTCCTATTACTTTACAGAGAAGGTGGGGGATACGTGGAACGGCCTCCCAGCAGAGATGGTAGAGGCTAATATAAGGGGGGGGGGATTAAACTCTGTAAAGGGGCAGAACCATCTCCCACCAATGCCTCTGGCTATATAACCCAGCACCCACGAAAAAGAGACGTCCATCAAGGTCAAGGAGAAGGCTTGCTCTCCCGATGCTTTGTCTCAGAAGTATAGAAGGTCCGTCACAGAGCTGCGGGGGGGGTATATAAAGGTTTTTTTCCGACCGGTGCGTAATCCTCCTTTGTGACCCCCGTTTATTATTTATAACGGCAGACAATGAGATGCATTAAAAATGTATCCGAAGAGATAAAGCCACCTCCGGGGGCCGTCGCATGGCAGCTAAGAGCGCGGCCATTGTGTGATAACAAAGCAACGAGCGACGGACTCGCTGAGAGGCCTGGGAGGGAAAACCGGGATCTTCCTCTGTCCCGGAGTCAAACGCGTCTGTCCTGAAAGGCAGCCGTCTCTCCCCGCGTACGCCGGGGCCCGTGAGCTTTTTTGGGTTTCAGCCAAGATCCTCCATCTCAGCACTTTGTATCACTTCGTATTATATATATATTTTTGTGCTATAAATATGTCTTCGGTCTTGAGCGGTCATCACCCCCCCCCCGTGGCTTTTTTCCTTGGTTCTTTCCTCGATGATGGTTCACATTTATGTGATGAGGGACAGAAGAACTATGGGCCTACAACCGTCTCCTGGTGCCAGTTTCTCGGTATGATGTCAGCGTTGAGTTTATGATATCCGGCTGCCGTGATGGATGTTCCTAGAGTTTGGTGGAAAACATTTTTTTTTTACCCCAAAAACAATGTGAAAAAAGAAATTCCACAGAATCCCTGACAGCGGGATCGTCCCTTTAATGAAAATGAGGTCTAACCTGTAGAGTGGCTCAGAAGCTACCCCCATCGGCCATTTTGGTTGACCACTGGCGTAACCGAAGGCCCCCGCAGCCCCTGCAAGTCCAGCGCAGCCCCGATAAACCCCTCCCTACGCCGGGCTGTTCGAACGGCTGGCCCGGTGAGCCCCGCTCCCTTAGTCGCGGAACACTGAGTCTGAGTGCCGGGATGTGACATCGCTTCGTAGCGCTCAGACGTAGGCAGTGTACGAGAAACGCGAGAGAGCAGAAGCCATCTCGCCGGCAGGTGGACAGTAATGGTGGGAGGACAGGGGGTTGGGGGTGCATGTGTGTTTAAGTGAGTGTGTTAGTGTGTGTATGTGTGAGTTTATTACTGTGTGTGTAAGTATGTTAGTATGTGTTTCGGTGTGTGCACGTTAGTGTGCATGTATGTTAGTGTATTACTGTGAGTGTATAAATATGTAAGTCAGTGCAATGTTACAGTGTGTAAGTATGTGTGTATGTGTGTGTGTAAGTACAGTATGTTACAGTGTGTATGTGTGTGTGTGTGTAAGTACAGTATGTCACTGTGTAAGTATGTGTGTGTGTAAGTACAGTATGTTACTGTGTGTAAGTATGTGTGTGTAAGTACAGTATGTCACTGTGTGTGTGTGTAGGGGTAGCATGGGGGCCCCCACCATAAGTCTCTCAGGAGGGCCCCGGCATTTTATGTTTCACCACTGCTGTTGCCCAAGGTTCCACTCCTCAATGACCAAATAATGCTTTCAGTTCCTCTTTCAATTAACTTTCCTTCCAGGTCTTTCTCGGCATCCCATAATTATTATTTCATTGCACTTTTTTCTTCATTTTATCAGTTTTTATCTCACATTGTCTGGGATCTATGCGCTTGGAAGAAAAGAACTGGAAGAATTTCTGGTCTGAACGGACATGAACTGGTTAGCTCATCTATCTCTCTACTTGATGGATGATACCTGTTGGCTTGGACCATTGGCACCCAAGGGCCACTAAATTTGAGAAAATGAAGTTCCCCAAAATGCCGAGATCAGCAAGACATCTCAGCCAGAATCAATAGCAATCAAAGAAGTAGAGGAGTAGAGCGCCAAAATTACTAGGGTTGGCCAAAAATGGCTGCCAAGAACTGGTCATATATTTTTTTTTTAAGCACACAAGCAATGTACTCCTCGTCTCAACGAATGAAATGCTAATCTCCTGGCTTTGGGTAGCTTCATAAACAATTGTTGTCTCCCAATATTCATCCTATAAAGGTTTCTTGTTACGGACCTACATTCCAGCCTTTGTTAATGGTCGCTCGTGTCCTACAGTCACGTAAAGAGATCCAGAGAGCATTGGGAAGGCAGAAAACTCTTTGGTCAAATTATTCTCTAAAGTTCTCGGAAGATAAATAGCACAGCCAGACCGGGCTTAGACGTTACTCGCTTAATGTGTTCCTTGTTCTTGGTCAACAAGCCTTGTGGTTAAGTTCTTCTCCACTCGGGGCCTGTAAGACAGGAGAATGCTTTGTCTAGATGTATGTATACCATGGTTTGTCAAATAAAATACTGATGGGACAGAATGGGGCCCAACTTATGTCCAGGTCTCACCCCTACCTTCTACACCAATCAAGGTGAGAAGTCCAGAAGGTCTCACCAGTACATTTTACACCAACAAAGATGAGAAGTCCAGAAGGTCTCATTATTACTTTCTACACCAATTAAGGTGGGAGGCCAAGAAGGTCTCACCATTACCTTCTACACCAATTAAGGTGGGAGGCCAAGAAGGTCTCATTATTACTTTCTACACCAATTAAGGTGGGAGGTCAAGAAGGTCTCACCACCACCACCATCTACACAACCAAGATGAGAAGTCCAGAAGGTTCACCACCACCTTCTACATCAATCAAGGTGGGAACTTCAGAAGGTCTCACCACCACCTTCAACACCAATCAAAGAGGAAAGTCCAGATGACCTTAGCCTACATGACACCTAGAAACCATAATCAGGACACTTTGGGCGTATCTGTGTGTTTACTAGCATCAAGAAACAGGGATTTCATGTATATTTCCTCAGACATCGACACTTTCTCGGTGGGGTTCGGCTCTATAAAATGTAATATATGTCAGGGGATCTGTGTCACGTTCCATAAGATGAAGATACTGGGGAGGACCCCAGGCTAAAATCAACATTTCCAATCATTTTCTCTTTGCCGGTTGTATAATATCGACCCGTTCCAGGCGTATTGATGACAATCTTCTCTTGTACTTAAATGAAATGTACACATCGGGACCATCCCGGGAGAAATGTCCTACGGATTCCACCTCCGCAGGAATATAATTAGGGATTTATCGATGAGTCTGGTGAACGGGGGGGGGGGGCAGACAGAGAGCAGAAACGGATTTTGGTATGGAAGAGCTCCAGGCTCGGTTAGGTATCTGTGAAATGAAGATGAGTTAATGCACGTATTCTATAGGATATAGAATTTTCTAGAGTGCCCTCTAGTGTCAGTACCAGGTACAGGTGTGGCGTCACAGGGCACCGGTCACCTCCTCAGCGTACCTTGGCAGTGAGATGAGTGGCAGCCTGTGACAGAGTCAGCATCATCTTGATGTTTCAAGTCTTGTCGGCCCCTCTAATGGAGAAGCTGCGCATGATTAACCCATTCCTCTATCAGAAGCAGTTACACATCTCACAAAGTAGAGAAGGCGGTAGATAAGAGGAACAGCCTCCCAGCAGAGGTGGCGGAGGCTGATACAATGAGGGAAGACGAGACTAAGGGCCGGAAGGTACAGATGGCAGACCGCGATAGGGGTCAGATACCACTTATCCGATAAAGTTCTCTGGGTGTTGATTGCTTTTCCAAGACACCTGCAGAAAGACGTCTCTTAATAATTAACGAGATTACGAGCGGAGGCGTCGTAACACAATTAAAGAAAATCCGCCCCTCCCCCAACCCCCATTGTGGACATCATTTTTTACCTAAATCAGGAGGCCCATACATATATATATTTTTATAAAAATTATTTCTCCCCTCAGTATAATGTTCTTTTTTTTCTGAACAGGAAGTTTGATGCTAAATGTTAATATCTATTTTATGAAAAGCAATATTTTTAGCTAATTTTTTAATACATTTTTTTTTTTTTAAATATAATTTTGATGACATATCTTGAAAAAGAGTTGAGATTTGTGAAATTTGTGACTTCCAATCTACTCCGCTTATCTGCCGCCCTTTCAGTGACTTTTTCCTGGGTTCTCAATGGTTCACCCGACGCGTTTCGCCGGCAGGAAGGTCTGATCTGGCCCCGCATAATGTATCGTTAAATCCGAGAGATGAGTTTTAAGGCACCTTCCCATATTGACGATACGTCATGCAGGGCCGGCTCAGTCCTTCAGCAGGCGAAACGCGTTGGGTCATAGTGAAGTCAGGGAATGGAAACGTTTCAGCTTAATACATCTCACTTGTTTTAGGGAATAAACTTTTACTCTTGGTGGTCCTTGGTGTCTTTTTCAGATTGCCCCCTGCCAGCCCCCGTAGCCCGAACACAAAGCAGAACACATAAGAATCCATGTTCTTCCCCTACACCTTTCGCAGTGCGTGGGTTAATATGACTGATAATCTCCCAGCGGATTATGGCACCCAAGATAAATATTTTCAGATTAATTTGTCAAACAACGCGAAACCTTGTAATAATAAACAGTTTGAGAGTTTATACAGCGAGACGTGCGGGACTGTTACCCATGGGTTAACCCCTTCACGTCTGAGCCGTTGTCATTTCCACAGTCACTGCCAAAGTTATTGATTCATTAGTGCATTTAACGAAGAGACAACGGAAGGGGGGGTGAAAGTATGCATTTTTATCGTTCGAAAGTCCCAAAACGTAAAAAAAAAAATAATTAAAAAAATATATATTAAATTAATATGTAATAATATATACAATAATATAAAATAATAATATTAAAATTAAAAAATTTAAATCTTTCAAATGTCATTGTTTATGGAGGCGTGATCCCCGATAATCTGCGTGGCAACCGGCGTATTCTATCGCGCCGATCGTCTCCTCGCGCGAAGACACTGGTTGACTCCCTGGTAACCAAAAAAAAACCCACAAACCCACAAAAAAATATATCTCTATACTCAATTTGTCAATTGATCATGCGCAATGTCATCACTGAAATATGGCTCAATGAAATAGATTTTGAGTGATATTGAGTCATTTTGCTAAACGTCCCCAACGCATTTCTCCCTTGTGGTTACGATCAGCAAAGATCCAGGACTTAGGCCCTTCACGTTATATCTATCACCAGATATTTCTAAGTGGCCCGACTCAGAAATGTGAACTCAGTATCCTTCTGTGATTAAAACTGGAATCCATGTTACAGATGGTGGCCTCGTTGGGTTCTAAGGTCGCCCGTTGCAAAGTATTTCTAATATCCTTGCTGGGACGTTTCTAATAATAATAATAATCATGTAACCAATAAAAGCAGGGATGTCCTGGAAGGCTCTAGGAACATTTAGAAGCTACACTTTCTTGTAACGCAGGTGGGTGAAGCCAACTCAACAGACCTAAGTTGACCACACACCAAAGGAATTCTAATTATATTCATATCTGAAGTTACCGTTGAGTTGTCTCGGGTCGCACTCAAGTTTGACCAGTTGTGGGTAGACTATCCTCCTCGACAGAATCCTGTCTATTTTGCCCACTTTAGTGTTCCTTGAGACCAAGTTTTGAGAATACGAGCTATGTCCTGCTTTCCATGGTGACCCAATCTCCAAGTTGGTACTAGAGCTGAAGAAGTTGACCTCAAGCTTGACCGTTAGTGAATAGACCTCCAAAGTTTCTGCAAAAGGTTTAAGGTTCTGACGTTCCGTCTGGAATTCTGACTCTTCATGTCTTCTCGTTGCAGGTTGTGACCGTCTTCGCCCTGAGCATCGGAGCCCTCGTCATATATTTCATCGACTCCTCCAAGTAAGTTGTTTTGCTTCTTCAGCTGTGACCGGTATACCGGTAACCATTCATGTCCACTTGTCATCACTCCTAAAGTTATTTGCTCCATGCATCACAATGATGTCCCAGTGACTTGGGTTCCACCGCGTTAAGGGCTGAGCTGGCCCTGTGTGATGTATAGGTAAATCAACCAGATGACATCCAGGAAATCTTCCCTCATTAACTATACATTATGCAGGGCGCACTCAGCTCTTATGACTGGAGAAATGTGTTGGGGACAACCTTTCATAATGCACAGAGAAGTCATGGATTCTGGTCTGGATCAGGAAACAGCCGGTATGAATAGCAAAGGAGGTTCCTGCCCCCTAGAGCTTACAGTCTATTGCAGCCACCACAAGCGTCTTAACTGGTATCACAAGTGTGGCTGCATTCATCTCAGTGCCACGTTTTGGGGTTAAACGAGAGACCATGGGCATATTGTCTTGAAGGCCTACACCGTGGCTTTCCTGATATAATCTCATTGCCCGGATCTGGGACCCAAGAAAAAGAGGCCCAGGGCTTCCCCACCCGGGTCCATGTTCTCTCGGAAATGAAGCTGGACGAAGGCTTGGGACGTGGAGCCCGGAGCTGGGGTAGGATTAATGCCTGTACTTAATGTATCGTTGGAAAGGAGTGGCAAATTTGATTAAAAACGACGCACAGTAAATGCTTTCAGGGTAATTGGATGGAGCAGGCGGTGAGTTGAAGTAATGGGTTGGCAGGGAGCTCGGGCTTCGACGGACGCATTGAAAAGGTACTCGATATAGATGACGGTTTAGATAGGAGACGTTCCTACTGCTAATGCAGCCAAATTACAAACAGCATATTCCAGAGACGTAGGAAGGATGGCAGCCGTCTTACGTCCCATAATGCCCCGTCAACGAAGAATACAAACAGCTGATCAGAGGTCTCCATAAACACAATTCACAAGGACCATCTTTACATTCCTCCTCTCGCTTAGTCCTTCTTCTTCCTTACCGGCCCCATGCCTGTCCTCTCTGAGTCTCACTCCATACTACCCCAGCATTGCAGAGCATCCCCCCAACTGGCTCATGATCCCCAGAAAAGTGGGGCGTCTATCCAGTGCAATCGCGTGAAATCCAAGACTGTTGGGCAGTATGTAACTCCCACCCACCAGCTTTATTCGCCCATGACCATTCTTATGAAAGCTCTGTCTTTCTCACCTCCCTCATCACCATTCTCACCATCCCCCCCAACACCTAATGTCCAAAAATGATTTTCCATGTCCTGACAGTCATAGAAATGGAATTCGTCCGACATCCCGGACCGAGCCCCCCCCCCGCCGATATACTGATTCTCGGTTCCTCTAGCTGTGTGGGCCACGGACTTCACGTTTTAAAACAAACAGCCCATGACTTTTTATCGTGTGAATCTATTCGCCGCCTGCGTGTTATTTAAACAAACTGGGACAGCTCTGAATTTCCAGGACATACATGGAAGCAGACAGTTACTGTAACTCAGAACGCGCCAGCAGTGAACGGACGCTCAACCAGAGGCCCTTTGGATTTTCTTCTCGGGGTTTGGCAAAAGCAGACGCGAGGCTCTGCCCTGGAAACGTTTATTTTCCGACACTTCCGAAATGTGTTAATTAAAAAAAAAATTTCTATCGAGCTACGGAAGCCCCTTAAACGAGTAGCAATGTTTGGATTCAAAATGAAGCCGCCGATTGGCCAACGCCTGCGCGAGTGTAGCAAAAAACAATAATGGCGTATGTGTAGAAGATTGAAGTCCATCTAATATTACTCTAACGGGATTTATTAACGATGGCATAACTGCGCCTGAAACGTGTCGGCTCCTTGGCCGTTTTATTGGGGCAAATCGCGTCATCGCTCATTGAATTCAACGCGAGTATCATCTTGAGTGTTGTGCGATGATGGACGCTGGTGAAGCTCGATATCTCCTTGTGACATCAGAATGAACGGCTAGTGACTCTGACTACATGATGAAATAACAAATGGAGATGATATGTTAAAGAGTTAAAGGTAGAATGTCTTCATGACTTGTGTCGTTTGTGTGCTACGGATTCAGCAGCCTAGGGGCTCAATGTTCATGCTCTCAATGACCCCGTCCAACGAAACCCAAGGTTCCACAATGTCCAAAACAAGATGTCGCAGTTGGAAGTCTTGTCTTTAGAACTTTTGAGGTTTTTGAGCGACGGGCAAACCCACCAAGATGTTAACATTATACCAAAGGATGGGGGGGTGGAGCAGTTCTGAAGGTTGGCTTGGTGCCACCACTCTAAACCCTCATCAGGATGGGCAAGTGGACCAAAAGCGGGATTTCAACCTTAGATCCATAATATCCAAAACAACCAGCCTCAATTTGGTCTCCATAGCCAGTCCCTGTGTCCTTGTCTGCGTGTTAAACTTGGTCTTATCTCCTAAGAAGTCCCTCATGGCTGCATATCTTTTTTTTGTTTTCTCAGTGATATTGAATCCTGCCAACACTTCTACAAGGACATCACTCTTCAGATAGACATGGCTTTCAACATCTTCTTCCTGCTGTACTTTGGTCTGCGGGTAAGTGTATGCAGAAAACTTTTGAACGACTCCCTGGGTCCTCACTGGGCTGGGTTACCAATTCTTCTCTCCCTCTCTTTTTTCTCCCTTGCTGTCTTTCTGGCCTTCTTTCTTCTCTCTATTTCCTGAATCACTCTTTCTTTTTCCTCTCTCCCTCTCTTTCTTCTCTCACCCCTCATTTCCTTCTTTTCTTCTCCTCTTCTCTACCCCCAATCCATTATCTCTCTTCTTCTTTTCCCACTATCTCTTTCTCCCTCACTTTCCTCCTTCCATCTCCCCCTCTCTTTTCTTCTCTCAGCCCCCTTCTTTCTCTCTTTTTTCTTCTTCTGCCTTTCCTGCCCTCTTTTTCATCACTGTATGTTCTGTGCCGATAATTTAATCACCACAATAATAACATAAATAATAACTGAATAAATAAAAATGAATAATTATTCAAAGAATACTCTTCTTGCCCTAAACTATAAGATTTTTCTCCTGCTTTTGTAAAAAGATGTTTAAATATAAATACTAGACTTGTGCATTCGTCTTCGGGCGAACATGAAAACGAGCACGAAGAGGCCGTTTTTTTGTTCGTTCCGAAGGAACGTAGAACAGAATACAGTGCCGGCAAACCGTAGGCGAAGACGAAGACTCACAATCACGAAGAATCGAAGATTCTTCGTGATCGTCTTCGTTTTTGCCGCGCAACCGCCAAAATTTCAAACAGGAGTGAGCTGATCCTCGTCTGTCCAATCAGCTCACTCTTGTGACGTAACGCTAAGGGTCTCGTCCAATGCCTGTGCTGCTGTTTTTTGAATTCTGAAGGCGCCTTTATAAGACCAGAGCTTGCCTGAGAGATCCATTCATTTTTCGCTGTGACTGCTTTGGCAACACTGCTGTGCTGCATCCGAGCGTTACAGAGAGAGATTGTTCTGTTCTGTGTGAGACTGGTAAGCCTTTCTCACAGTGTACTTCATCCTCACTTCAGTGCTACTTAATATAATTAATTTAATAATAATAATTTGATTAATTTAATTTTTTTAAAATTAATTTGTCATCAACTTTAGTGTAAGTGCTGTTGAGTTGACAGTGCACCCAGTGCCTCAGTGGCACTGGGGTGCCCTTGCCCTGGGCTGGCACTAGTGCCTATTGCCTGTCCTGCTTAAATAAATTAAATAGAATTTATAAATTACAATTTAATAGAATCTATAATTTAATAGTTCATTATAATATTATATATATATATATATTTGTCAGTCATATATATATATATACTATAGTATACTAGTGTAGAGTGTACTGTAGACATTCATCTACTAGTGTCTAATTTAAAATCAGTAATATTAATTAATATAATTAATAATTGAATTCATTATAAAATATATATATTTGTCAGTTATAGTTAGTAATAGTATACTAGTGTAGAGTGTACTGTAGACATTCAGAACATCTACTAGTGTCTAATCTAAAATCAGTAATATCAATAATTCTCTAATTCTTTCTTATCTTAATAGTTAATTAAATTAGCTATAAATAAAAGTAATAATATTAATTAATTACTACTAGCGTATAGTTCAGCTAATCTTATTAGTACTGGTGCTGCAGCTCTATAGTTTGTGCTTTGTTTTAGCAACAGTAAGAGACCAAGTCAATTTTTCTTAATTAATCTTTCATTTTATTTCATTTGTTTTGCTCACCTCAGTCCATCAGTGAAGTGAACTTGTTGGGCTAGTGAGTGCAGCCGCATAAGTGCTGTGTTTTTTTTTGATCAGCAAGCAGTGACGTTAACTGTTTTGCAAAGATTTTCTCATTTATTTTACATTTTATTTCAATTTTATTAAAAGTACCCTTAGTGTTTTGCTCACCTCAGTCCATCAGTGAAGTGAACTTGTTGGGCTAGTGAGTGCAGCAAGCAGTGAAGATAACTGTTTTGCTGTGACATTTTATTTTATTTCTAATTCTTTTCAAGAAAAATTGACTGTGACGAGCTGTACTAAGCAAAGCTTCAAGCTACTAGCTGTAGTACTAAAATAATTCTAATCTTCTTTAATCTTAATCTATAATATATTATAAATAATAATATTCTAATTCATAATCTATAATATAAGTAATTCTAATTCTAAATTCTAATTCATAATCTATATTCTTCTATCTATAATACATAATATATAAGTAAATTAGTTCTAATCTATTAATATTATATAACTTAATATTAATTAATAAATCATATACTGAATCTGATTTAACCTCACTTTAGCTTAGTGGGTTTGAGAGCGTCTGCCTAGAGGTAGACTTATAGTAAGGAAATATAGCTTTAGGCTAGCATAGTAGTAGGCTAAGCTCTTAGGCCCGTGTAAATTCAAATTAAAAATAAAATACTGCTAGTTATTAAATAGTTAATCTTGAGTTAATAATTTAAATAACTTTAGGATTTTGGCAGATTGCACACAGCACAGTGCAGTAGTGCATAGTTTTACTTTTTAAGCAGTAGCACTGAAGAGAACTTCCTCTAATTTTTTTGTCTTTAATTCGTTTTTCCTTTTTTTTATTTTTATTTTTTTATTTTTTTTTTTATAGTTTTTTAAACACTACACTACACTACACTACACTACACTACACTACACACACAACACAAAATTTGAAATGGATCCTCCTTTTGGGACTAAGGAGGGACAAGCTCCATCTACCACCACCACCACCAGCACCACCACCAGCACCACCACCAGTTCTAAGATGCAGCCTTTGCGTCAGTCTAGTCGGCCAAGTAGGCCAAGCTCTCGCTTATCATTTGGGGAAGCATTGCTTGAAGGATCATCAAGTAAAGGAAAGGCACCAAAAGCAGGCAGTAGTAGTGCGGCTAGGCCCACAAGCTCTATGGTTTTTTACGGAAAGCCTAAAGCACCAGAAGCACGTTCAAAGTTAAAGGGTAGCACAAGTAGTACCAGCCCAGTGACTAAAAAGAAGTGCCTTTTGCCCCAAGCAGCATCTTCCCCATCCACCAGCAGCATGCAAGGTACCAAGCAGAGCCAAATTAGCAGCAAGACTCAGAGGGGTCCCAAACCAAAGCGATCTCATTCCTTTGTAGGGAAAACCACCACCACCACCCCCACCTCTACCGCCTCTACCACCACTAGTGCTGCGCCTACTGTTCCCACTGGTACCGCCACGCCATGTCCTCCTAGTACCTCTAGCAAGCCACCAAGTCCTTACAAAATTTTTGTAAAGACAGTTAGAGAGAGGGCTACACATAGTGGAACTCCACCTAGCGAGGTAGCAGAGGAGCCTGAGACTGAGAGGCCAAGTGCAGAGTCTATTCTTCCTGCTCGCACTACTACTAGTCACGAGTCTCACGACGATATCAGTCTTAGCTCCAGCCTAGCAGGAATTCCATTCGATCTGGCTAATGAAGAGCTAGACTATGAGCCAGAGGAAGTAGAGGAGATGAGTGGTCAGGAATCAGATTCCTCAGGGAGCAGTGTCCAAATGACTAGTGCACAATTTTCCCCTGAGCCTCCACCTTCTCCGCTACGATCATCACCATCACCACCACCAGCAGCAGCAGCAAAACCTAGCAAATCTAAAGCAATTAGCAGTCCCACTATGGCCAGTACTGTTACCACCAGTCCCACCACCACTAGTTCTGCCTCTGTTGATCCACCCCGAGCAGTAAGAGCAGCACCCAAGGCACACTCCAAGGCTATGCGCGCCCCAATTTGGGAGCACTTTGAAAATGTTGAAGAAGGGCGCTATGGAAAGTGCAAACATTGTGGGAAGCTAATAAGCAGAGGGAAAGTGTCTGGCCATTTTACCAGTGCTAGCATGAAGCATCACCTCAGCACTCAACACAACGCTGTGCTATTGGGGAAAGATGCAGAGGTAAAACTTAGTGCAGGCAGCATAGCTGGTGGCCGTGGAAAAACCCCAACAGCTTCTTCTTCTGAGCCAATAGCAGCAGCAGCAGCAGCAACTAGTGCTGGCAGCCAGAGACCAAGGCAGGTTGGAGCACTGCATGTCCAGCCCACCCTGGAACAATTTGTGGCATTCCAATCCAAAAGGTCAATGCCCAAACAGCAGGCCAATAAAGTAACGCGACTGATTGGTCAGTTCATTGCTGTTGGAGGGGCATCCTTCTCTATGATCGAAGGGGAGCCTTTCAAACAATTGATGGCGGCTGTGGCTCCACAATATACAGTTCCGTCACGTTCCACTTTCAGCAGGAACATTGTCCCCTCATTGTATCGGTCCTGTGTTGCAGCAGTGAAAGAGGAGCTTTCCAAGGCTGCTGGTCAGTCTGTTCATTTCACTACAGATTTGTGGAGTGCACCTAGCGGCCAGCATGCCTTTCTTTCTTTGACAGCACACTGGTGGCAGCCCGGTGTGTCTAAGGAAGCTGCTGCAGCAGGCTACCGATCTTTCCTTCTCCATGCAGAAGTGATGGATGAAAAGCACACTTCCCAAAACATTCTGCATGCGATGAGGAAAATGTTTAGCCTTTGGGTGGGAGCAGAGGCGGGCACCAATGTTGAAGTTGGTTTTGTGGTAACTGACGGAGGTGCCAATATGGTGAAAGCGCTGCGAGATGGTCATATTGTTGGTGTGCGCTGTGCAGCCCACATCATCCATCTTGTAGTGAAGGCAGCAATGTCAGAAGGAACTAATGTGGCAGCAGTAGTTCTGTCCCGCTGCAGAAAGATCGCTGGGCACTTTCACCATAGTGTTAAGGCTAGCCAACTTTTGAGGGAAGAGCAAGAGAGGTCAGGTCTTCCCGTACACTGCCTACGTCAGGATGTCAGTACACGGTGGAACTCCACGTTAGACATGCTAGAGAGGATTTTGGAGCAGCAGAGGGCAATCCATAATCTTGCCTCAGAGCACAATATTGGGATTACCTCTCCATTGAATAGGGAGGATTGGACAGTGATCGCCCAGCTAGTGGCAGTCCTTAAACCATTCAGGGATGCCACAGAAAATTTAAGCTCAAACACTGCCAGTCTGGCCCAGGTAATCCCAGTGTTCTCCCATCTAGGCAGCAAGATGGATGTGTTCCTTGGAAACCGTGAGGCTGTTCAAGGTGGCACTCTACATCCTGACGTAGCAGCCATAGTCAGGAAGCTGAAGGATCTGCTAAAAGTACACCTTCGCAAGCGAATGGAAGAGAGTCCCGAAATGATGCTAGCGTGCCTTTGTGATCCAAGAATTAAGGGAAAGCTAGCTTTGAAATTCAATGTTCTCAGTAGCTACCGGGAGCAATTGGTCAACAAGGTGCGTGACTGGCAGCGTAAAATGGGAATGCTGTCCGAGGAGGGTGAGGTGCAGGAGGAGGAAGAGATGATGTGGTCTGCTACCCCTAGCAGCAGCATCAGCAGCAGTGCCACAAGCAGCACAATACAGCTGAGTGGAGCAGCTGCGTTTTGGGAAGAGGCACTTGGGAGTATAGTTGGACCATCTGACAGAGCTAGCAGCAGAAAGGAGAGTAGTGCTGCTGAAATGGTCAAACTTTACCTCTGTGAAGTTCCTTCTGCTCCTAATGTTGATCCTCTTAGCTACTGGGATGAAAAGAAGAGTGTGTGGCCTGCACTCTCATGGGTTGCGCAGCAGCTTCTATCATGTCCGCCAACCACTGTTCAAAGTGAGCGCGTGTTTTCTATGACTGGAAACATACTGAGTCCACAGCGCTCACGCATGGCACCTCATCTGATGGAGCAGATTGCCTTTCTTAAATTCAATCTGCCCAAATTGGGTTACCCAGCTCTTAGCTTGGAAAGTTAAATTTTTTCTCTCTAATGTTTAAGGTAGTTTCTCCCCCTGGTTGCACTTGCTGCGGTGTGGCAATGCCTGCTACCTCCGCTGGTGTAGCCAATTTACGCTAGGGCCTAGTGTCTGAGCTCTGTAAGTCCGCTCCCAAACGCCTAGGACTGACAGTCTTTGGATGCTTTGCCCTGGGGTGAAACAGGTGAGTGGGTCGTCAATTGCCCACTCATTCACCTTTTTCCGTTTCCAACGCTGCTGCTGGTGGTGGTGCCAGTATCTTTTGCCAGTTCGCTTCCTGGCTGAAATCATGCCTCAGATGTCCCTAATGGAAAGGGTAGTTTCTCCCCCCTGGTTGCACTTGCTGCGGTGTGGCAACGCCTGCTACCTCCGCCGGTGTAGCTAGCTTATGCTAGGGCCTTGTGTCTGAGTTCTGTAGGTCTGCTCCCAAACGCCAAGGACTGACAGTGCTTGGATGCTTTGCCCTGGGGTGAAACAGGTGAGCGGGTCGTCAATTGCCCACTCATTCGCCTTTCCCAATTCTGCTGCTGCTGGTGGTGGTGCCAGTGTCTCTCTTCAATGCCAGTTCGCTTCCTGGCTAGTGTCATGCCTCGAATGTCCCTGATGGTAAGGGTAGTTTCTCCCCCCTGGTTGCACTTGCTGCGGTGTGGCAACGCCTGCTACCTCCGCCGGTGTAGCCAGCTTACGCTAGGGCCTTGTGTCTGAGTTCTGTAGGTCTGCTCCCAAACGCCAAGGACTGACAGTGCTTGGATGCTTTGCCCTGGGGTGAAACAGGTGAGCGGGTCGTCAATTGCCCACTCATTTGCCTTTCCCAATTCTGCTGCTGCTGGTGGTGGTGCCAGTGTCTCTCTTCAATGCCAGTTCGCTTCCTGGCTAGTGTCATGCCTCGAATGTCCCTGATGGTGAGGGTAGTTTCTCCCCCCTGGTTGCACTTGCTGCGGTGTGGCAACGCCTGCTACCTCCGCCGGTGTAGCCAGCTTACGCTAGGGCCTTGTGTCTGAGTTCTGTAGGTCTGCTCCCAAACGCCAAGGACTGACAGTGCTTGGATGCTTTGCCCTGGGGTGAAACAGGTGAGCGGGTCGTCAATTGCCCACTCATTTGCCTTTCCCAATTCTGCTGCTGCTGGTGGTGGTGCCAGTGTCTCTCTTCAATGCCAGTTCGCTTCCTGGCTAGTGTCATGCCTCGAATGTCCCTGATGGTGAGGGTAGTTTCTCCCCCCTGGTTGCACTTGCTGCGGTGTGGCAACGCCTGCTACCTCCGCCGGTGTAGCCAGCTTACGCTAGGGCCTTGTGTCTGAGTTCTGGAAGTCCGCTCCCAAACGCCAAGGACTGACAGTTTTTGGATGCTTTGCCCTGGGGTGAAACAGGTGAGCGGGTCGTCAATTGCCCACTCATTCGCCTTTCCCAATTCTGCTGCTGCTGGTGGTGGTGCCAGTGTCTCTCTTCAATGCCAGTTCGCTTCCTGGCTAGTGTCATGCCTCGAATGTCCCTGATGGTGAGGGTAGTTTCTCCCCCCTGGTTGCACTTGCTGCGGTGTGGCAACGCCTGCTACCTCCGCCGGTGTAGCCAGCTTACGCTAGGGCCTTGTGTCTGAGTTCTGGAAGTCCGCTCCCAAACGCCAAGGACTGACAGTTTTTGGATGCTTTGCCCTGGGGTGAAACAGGTGAGCGGGTCGTCAATTGCCCACTCATTCGCCTTTCCCAATTCTGCTGCTGCTGGTGGTGGTGCCAGTGTCTCTCTTCAATGCCAGTTCGCTTCCTGGCTAGTGTCATGCCTCGAATGTCCCTGATGGTGAGGGTAGTTTCTCCCCCCTGGTTGCACTTGCTGCGGTGTGGCAACGCCTGCTACCTCCGCCGGTGTAGCCAGCTTACGCTAGGGCCTTGTGTCTGAGTTCTGGAAGTCCGCTCCCAAACGCCAAGGACTGACAGTTTTTGGATGCTTTGCCCTGGGGTGAAACAGGTGAGCGGGTCGTCAATTGCCCACTCATTCGCCTTTCCCAATTCTGCTGCTGCTGGTGGTGGTGCCAGTGTCTCTCTTCAATGCCAGTTCGCTTCCTGGCTAGTGTCATGCCTCGAATGTCCCTGATGGTGAGGGTAGTTTCTCCCCCCTGGTTGCACTTGCTGCGGTGTGGCAACGCCTGCTACCTCCGCCAATGTAGCCAGCTTACGCTAGGGCCTTGTGTCTGAGCTCTGGAAGTCCGCTCCCAAACGCCAAGGACTGACAGTGTTTGGATGCTTTGCCCTGGGGTGAAACAGGTGAGCGGGTCGTCAATTGCCCACTCATTTGCCTTTTCCAATGCTGCTGCTGCTGCTGCTGCTGCTGGTGGTGCCAGCATCTCTTCTCTGCCAGTTCGCTTCCTGGCTAGTGTCATGCCTTAATTGTCCCTTATGGTAAGGGCAGTTTCTCCCCCCTGGTTGCACTTGCTGCGGTGTGGCAACGCCTGCTACCTCCGCCAATGTAGCCAGCTTACGCTAGGGCCTTGTGTCTGAGCTCTGGAAGTCCGCTCCCAAACGCCAAGGACTGACAGTGTTTGGATGCTTTGCCCTGGGGTGAAACAGGTGAGTGGGTCGCCAATTGCCCACTCATTCGCCTTTTCAATGCTGCTGCTGGTGGTGGTGCCAGCATCTCTTCTCTGCCAGTTCGCTTCCTGGCTAGAGTCATGCCCAAAATGTCCCTAATTGTAAGGGCAGTTTCTCCCCCCTGGCTGCCTCTGTCTGCGGTGTGGCAACGCCTGCTACCTCCGCCGGAGTGGCCAGCTTACGCTAGGGCCTAGTGTCTGAGCTCTGGAAGTCTGCTGCCAAACGTCTAAGACTGACAGTGTTTGGGTGCTTTGCCCTGGGGTGAAACAGGTGAGTGGGTCGCCAATTGCCCACTCATTCGCCTTTCCCATTTTTCAATGCTGCTGCTGGTGGTGGTGGTGGTGCCAGCATCTCTTCTCTGCCAGTTCGCTTCCTGGCTAGAGTCATGCCCAAAATGTCCCTAGTGGTAAGGGCAGTTTCTCCCCTCTGGCTGCGTCTGTTTGCGGTGTGGCAACGCCTGCTACCTCCGCCGGAGTGGCCAGCTTACGCTAGGGCCTTGTGTCTGAGCTCTGGAAGTCTGCTGCCAAACGTCTAAGACTGACAGTGTTTGGGTGCTTTGCCCTGGGGTGAAACAGGTGAGTGGGTCGCCAATTGCCCACTCATTCGCCTTTCCCAATTCTGCTGCTGCTGCTGCTGCTGGTGGTGCCAGTGTCTCTTCGATGCCAGTTCGCTTCCTGGCTAGTGTCATGAATCAAATGTCCCTAATGGTAAGGGCAGTTTCTCCCCCCTGGCTGCCTCTGTCTGCGGTGTGGCAACGCCTGCTACCTCCGCCGGAGTGGCCAGCTTACGCTAGGGCCTAGTGTCTGAGCTCTGGAAGTCTGCTGCCAAACGTCTAAGACTGACAGTGTTTGGGTGCTTTGCCCTGGGGTGAAACAGGTGAGTGGGTCGCCAATTGCCCACTCATTCGCCTTTCCAATTTTTCAATGCTGCTGGTGGTGGTGGTGGTGGTGGTGGTGGTGCCAGCATCTCTTCTCTGCCAGTTCGCTTCCTGGCTAGAGTCATGCCCAAAATGTCCCTAATTGTAAGGGCAGTTTCTCCCCCCTGGCTGCCTCTGTCTGCGGTGTGGCAACGCCTGCTACCTCCGCCGGAGTGGCCAGCTTACGCTAGGGCCTTGTGTCTGAGCTCTGGAAGTCTGCTGCCAAACGTCTAAGACTGACAGTGTTTGGGTGCTTTGCCCTGGGGTGAAACAGGTGAGTGGGTCGCCAATTGCCCACTCATTCGCCTTTCCCAATTCTGCTGCTGGTGGTGGTGCCAGTGTCTCTTCTCTGCCAGTTCGCTTCCTGGCTAGTGTCATGAATCAAATGTCCCTAATGGTAAGGGCAGTTTCTCCCCCCTGGCTGCCTCTGTCTGCGGTGTGGCAACGCCTGCTACCTCCGCCGGAGTGGCCAGCTTACGCTAGGGCCTTGTGTCTGAGCTCTGGAAGTCTGCTGCCAAACGTTTAAGACTGACAGTGTTTGGGTGCTTTGCCCTGGGGTGAAACAGGTGAGTGGGTCGCCAATTGCCCACTCATTCGCCTTTCCCAATTCTGCTGCTGCTGCTGCTGCTGGTGGTGCCAGTGTCTCTTCGATGCCAGTTCGCTTCCTGGCTAGTGTCATGAATCAAATGTCCCTAATGGTAAGGGCAGTTTCTCCCCCCTGGCTGCCTCTGTCTGCGGTGTGGCAACGCCTGCTACCTCCGCCGGAGTGGCCAGCTTACGCTAGGGCCTTGTGTCTGAGCTCTGGAAGTCTGCTGCCAAACGTCTAAGACTGACAGTGTTTGGGTGCTTTGCCCTGGGGTGAAACAGGTGAGTGGGTCGCCAATTGCCCACTCATTCGCCTTTCCCAATTCTGCTGCTGGTGGTGGTGCCAGTGTCTCTTCGATGCCAGTTCGCTTCCTGGCTAGTGTCATGAATCAAATGTCCCTAATGGTAAGGGCAGTTTCTCCCCCCTGGCTGCCTCTGTCTGCGGTGTGGCAACGCCTGCTACCTCCGCCGGAGTGGCCAGCTTACGCTAGGGCCTTGTGTCTGAGCTCTGGAAGTCTGCTGCCAAACGTCTAAGACTGACAGTGTTTGGGTGCTTTGCCCTGGGGTGAAACAGGTGAGTGGGTCGCCAATTGCCCACTCATTCGCCTTTTCAATGCTGCTGCTGGTGGTGGTGCCAGCATCTCTTCTCTGCCAGTTCGCTTCCTGGCTAGAGTCATGCCCAAAATGTCCCTAATGGTAAGGGCAGTTTCTCCCCCCTGGCTGCCTCTGTTTGCGGTGTGGCAACGCCTGCTACCTCCGCCGGAGTGGCCAGCTTACGCTAGGGCCTTGTGTCTGAGCTCTGGAAGTCTGCTGCCAAACGTCTAAGACTGACAGTGTTTGGGTGCTTTGCCCTGGGGTGAAACAGGTGAGCGGGTCGCCAATTGCCCACTCATTTGCCTTTCCCATTTCCTTTTCCATTTCATTATTTTCCTTCTGATACACAACCAACCAAACATAACACACACAATAACACATATAACACATATAACACACAGTGACATCACACATAACACACATACACACACACTTACAATGCACAAAACACAAGGACCTTTTCCTTGTTATTTGCCCTGGCCTTCACTCACTAATAGCATTACATTAACACTATAACTCACACTTCACCCTATAACATTTTTCCATCCACATACCTGCCAACAGACCCAACTTTTTCAGGGACAGTCCTGCTTTTTTCCAGTCCTGTCCCATCTAATTTAGCTAAACTAGGTATGCAAAATGCAAATACACATAGGTAGGTATAGCTCGGTAGGTAACGCTACTATAAACATTTAATAAATATAATCAAGTACTAAATAATAAATCTAACTTTAAAATACATTTAAATAAACCCCTATTTTTTTTTAAAAAAAAACATTAAAATTAAATTATTATTATTTAGACATAATCCATCTTTAACCAAACCAGTGCACTGCTACTAATCTTAAACATAACCGTACATTAACCCTAAGCTATTTTTTAGTTCTTGTCCAACATTTTTCCATCAGCATACCTGCCAACACACCCAAGATTTTGGTGGACAGTCCTGCTATTTTCCAGTCCTGTCCAATAAGTAAGTTGGGTTGTTGCAAAGTATGCCATTGTAAATAGGTAGCAAATGTTAGGCATGTAAAGTGGTCCAAAATCAATTTAAAAATGTAAAATATTCCCTATTCTTTTATTAAACATCTATGGACAGTACACCTCGGTATGTGTGTGCAACTCTATTGGTCGTTTCGGCAGGGGGCTCGCCTGCCATCAACGAATGAAGTGCATTCTGCAGTTCTGCAATTCACTCGTTGATGCCAGACCAGCCCCCTGCCGAAACGACCAATAGAGCTGCACACACGTACCTTCACGGCAGCTGCTGCTGCTGTGATGTGTTATTAACCCCGTATTAACCCCTGCTAGGCAACCAGGAGGAAAACGAAGATTAAACGAGCACGAAGAATGTCCGCGAATATTCGCCCGAAGAGAAGACAGGAACGGGCGAATATTCGCGGAATACGAAGATTTTTTTTCCCCCGAAGACGAGCACGAAGACGAACACGAAGAGCCCCCTGGTGCCCAAGTCTAATAAATACAAAGAAAGATACAGTGGGTTGTATTTATAAGGATAATCAGAAGGAAAATTCCATCGGTTTCCATGGCAACTACCCAACTTTAACGAATTACTGGCAGAATCAAATTTTGTGGATGCAGCCTATAGTGTTATCAATAACATCAACCTCTTTTTATCTAAGACATTTTTAGATGAATTTCCCCATTTTTGGCTCAAAATGCACAATATACCTTTAATTATTAAATTATATAATCAGAGATATGATTGTTTGATGTGTTCCACCATGTGCTCGAAATCTTCCATCTTGTTCATGTTTTTTTTATCGGGAACCCCAAAAATTCCTATTCTGTTGGCCATGTGACCCAGGAAGATGCTGCTGATTGGCTAATCAGTATATATTTCCGTCTCTCGGTGATAATAACAATAATAATATTCTTTTATTTCTTTATATTTAATATTTGATTTTAGGAATGTGTCGCCCCGTGGCACAAATTACCCCAATTTGCCAATTTACATTCATATTTAATCCTTCCATACGTCAATAATGTCAGTTCAGATCGCGTCGGCGTGTCTAGGGCCGGTAGAAGACGCCACAATCGCTTTATTATTCTGGTGTCACTTATCATTTCAATTAATTCCAGAAATAAATAAATCCAATCAGAGAAACCGGACCGCTAAGATCCCTTTGAAATGAAATGTAAATTATTCAACGTTTTAAATACACATTTATATTCCGCTTCATCGTCCGGAGAGATTACCGTATGATGAATTGAAGCCCAAGAAATAATGTTTAATCTAATTGTAAACCGTAAAAGTTTTAATAAAAAATCTTATTTTTTCTTTCCTTGTAAGACTGCATTTTTTAAGATTTTATGTATATTTTTAATATTTTTAATTTCATTTTTAATATTTTTTTTTAATATTATTTTTTTTTTTATTTTTAAAATAAAATAATAAAAAAAAAAATTAGTGCATGTCCTCGGAGGGTAACACGCGATGTATTGTCTATATAATAGGTTATTTATTATTGCATATATTGCATATAGAATAGGTTATTTATTACAATCTTTGTGTTTGGACGCAGATTTTCTCATTGGCTCTTTTCTCATTGGCTCTTTTCTCATTGGCTCTTTTCTCATTGGCTCTTTTCTTCTCTTCGTAGTTCATCGCTGCCAATGACAAGCTGTGGTTTTGGCTGGAGGTGAATTCGGTGGTGGATTTCTTCACCGTACCGCCCGTGTTTGTGTCTGTATATTTAAACAGGAGCTGGCTGGGTAAGTTATCAGGATCATGACGTAGAAACCCAGAACCTGCCAGCAGATCGGCCCCATTTGGCCCTCGTCCAGTCGCCCGTTTCGCCTGCTGTAAAGACTCAGTCATTGGTCTCGTCTTAGATTCAGGAGCTGTATGTCTATCCCATGCAATGGAGAGTTGGCAGGAGCAGAAGGAAGATCTAGGGTTTGGGTCTACCAAGGCTTGGTAGGTCCATCATCTAAGGAACCAGGTCTTCTGGTTGGCCGTGACCTTTACAGGGAAGCCCTATGGCTCTGGGGCTCTACATCTATTTTTGGGGAGGGTTATCTGATTGTAATGGGGGTTACAGGAACCTGAAACGGATGTTTAGGAGATGAGACGCAAAGCTCCTTCTGTAAGAGTAACTATGGTTGGCCTACAAAATGGTTTCAGATGTTGCTTCGCCCAGGCTGGGCATTTAGAAGAAGAAGAATGGGTTTTTTTACCCCGTTTAATTTATAAAGCCATATCCCGGCCCTCCCTTTCAGCACCACGGACAGAGGCAGGCTTTACGGAATTGTTGCTAACAGTTGCTGCTTTAGTGACCTTACCCACATTTTTGTGCTGTGTTATATTGATCATGTTGATAGGCAGAGCTGTGATTGTAGACCTACACGTGGCTTGTAGATGGCTATTTTATTACTCTACTGAGAGGGTGGTAGATAAGTGGAACATCTTCCCAGCAGAGGTGGTAGAGGGTAATACAGTGAGGGTATTAAACATGCATGGGATAGACATACGGCTCCTGAATCTAAGACGAGACCAACGACTGGTTAATGTTTGAGTCTTTACAGCAGGAGAAACAGGCGACTAGACGGGGGCCGGATGGGGCCGATTTGCCTGCAGATTCTGGGCTTTTCTGTTTACGGCTTGGTTTGATGCAGTTTTAAGCCGTTACCAGCTCTATAATCTTCCATATATTGTCACGATGTATTTGTGCCGTGTGCGTTTGCGGGTAATAAATTCATTTATTGCGCTGAGCTATTTTTTCTATGTGCAAAGACTGCCCTCTAGTGGAATACAACAAGAACAGCATTTGTTTTACCGGATGTTTTCACCCGAAGTACATGTTTACAAAATACTAACGTTAGTTTCTACATTGTATATAGCGCTGGGGGGTATTACTGTATACAGCTCTGGGGGGTATTACTGTATACAGCGCTGGGGGGTATTACTGTATACAGCTCTGGGGTTATGCTCACAGAAGGAAACGTAACCTCTCCTGGACCCGTCTGGCTCTGGGTGGTGGGTGACCTTGACGAGCCCAACACGAGCTTTGAGGGATTTTTCTAAGCTCGGGAAGCTCTGGGAACGCAGGCGGACTCGGCTGGGAAGCTGGGATCTGTAAATCCACTCCTGACCTAAAACATCCCATATTCCTGAATGCCGTGTCCGCTCGCTGGCGAGATTTAAGGCTTTCACTCCTATCGCCGGTGCTTGCGCCGGCAGTGTGCCTCCTCCGTAAGGATTTAGCTCGTTTTCCTGCCATATTTTCCTTCAGGGAAAACAGGGAGTATAATCCCCCCCCCGTGGCAATGCATTAACACGCGTAGCTGCGGGAGGGGGAGACGCGGCCAGAACGAGCTTCCCTAGAGTGTCCGAAAGAGGCTTACGGCTTTAATATCCTGATGGCAAATAGGGGGTTTTAAAGCACCGCTCGGGGAGGGAGTCTGTTTCAGCTGAGGATCTGTTGAGACCAACGTCTCGGAGCTCCGTATTGTGCGTTCCTCTGCCGTGGCGGCTTCTATGAAGATCTCATTGACTTGGAACGTCTTCATGATCTTCAGCCAGCCATAAACTTCCTACCCTTTCCCGGTCCCCTCCAGCTCTTCTTGTGGGACGTTAATGTCTTGGATGTTCTCCACCTTCTCCAGCTCCTTCTGCTGGTCCATTTGACCACCGTTGACCTCTGTAAGGACAAGGAACGTAGTCAATCTTTTTTTCGACGACACGGCACTGACGTGGGGTGGTTATTTTAAAGGTCTTCTTCCTCCTCATCGAGCTTGAGGCATGATTCCCAGCAAGATCTTAGTTTACCGGGCTCCCGGTGGAGCCACCAAGAGCGAGGTGTACCGGACCACGCGGAGACGCAAGAAATCCCTGGGAGACTTGTACCAAAACGGGTACCGGGTGAAAGCCGGCCACAGCCCTGGCCGCGGGGATAAAGCGGAGCAGAGCGGATGGCGTCACTCCGCGGCCGCTTGTTACCGAGTGGCCTGTTACTGGGGTAAGGCAGGTGGTATTTATCGTCCGTTCTTCATGCGCGGTCGAGTATTAATCATGCGTTTTAGTGCTCGCTAGGTAAACAGCTCTTTGGGAAGAAGGCTCGGGATATGGGCATTGGCAGAGGGCATTTAGAAAAAGACCGAAATTGCCCCCAGGGGCACATATGGTAAAGCTGCTATTTTACGCAGGACATACAATCTGCTTGGTTATTTAGTGGTTAATCCACCGGAAATTTGGGGCAGAAATTCATATATTTATGTATAACTGGGTCGGTGCCTTTTAACAGTACAAGTTTGAGTTTGCTCTGTCTCCTGTAGATGACATCACTATGATGCACTATATGCTAATGTGCTGAATAATCTGCATATGGTGCCACTCAATGATGTCATTAGTAATGGACAGCTCTTTATTCATGAGTTTAATGTTGGAATTTGTAAAAGTGGTTACTAGAGCGATGTCCATATCAACAGTCCGCATTACCAGAGCGGGGAGGGGGGGGCATTTTTATATTAGGGGGTGTAGCTAGTGGCATGAGTGGGGTGGGGTATTTGTGTAACTGGGTGGGGTATTTAGAATAAGAATATGGGGTTTATTTATCCTGTTTAATTTATAACGCTTCAGGGGAGGAAGAGTGGAGCATTAAGGGAGGAAAGAGGGGCTCAGGGGAAGAAAGGGGGCACAGGGGAAGAAAGAGTGGCTCAGTGGAAGAAAGAGTGGCTCAGTGGAAGAAAGGGGGCACAGGGGAAGAAAGGTGGGCACAGGGGAAGAAAGAGCAGCTCAGGGGAAGAAAGGGGGCACAGGTGAAGAAAGAGTGGCTCAGGGGAAGAAAGAGTGGCTCAGGGGAAGAAAGAAGGCTCAGGGGAAGAAAGGGGGCACAGGGGAAGAAAGGGGGCACAGGGGAAGAAAGAGCGACTCAGTGGAAGAAAGGGGGCACAGGGAAAGAAAGAGCGACTCAGTGGAAGAAAGGGGGCACAGGGGAAGAAAGAGCGACTCAGTGGAAGAAAGGGGGGCAAAGGGGAAGAAAGGTGGGCACAGGGATTTGGGAGAGGCTCTGACCACAAAATACTGTTAATACTGCTTCAATTTCACCCCACAGTGGTGAAGCTAAGTGGCTGGTATGACGTGGTGTGTTGTGACTTTCATTCTTGTGCGTTTGTATGAATCAGGTGTTCTCAGGAATACACAGCACGACGGCGCAGACGGAATTTATTTTTGTTGGTTTATTCGATTTTTTCTGACCTTACCCACCTTGAGATAATCCTTCCAGCCACTAAGTGACACAAAAGGCTTTATCGTGACCTGAGCTCTGATGGGGGTTTTCCTCAATGTCCTTCATACTAACAATCATTAAACATGTAACAGTAACACCTTGTCGATTCAGTCGATAATGACTTTTGTGTCAACAAGAACATCATTTAGCGGCATCTCTTAATAATTGAGTTTGTGGAGGTATATTGGGTCTGGGATCTTTGAATAGTTATTAATTTTAGACGCCAATGGGATTAAATGCGTCGGTTGAGGCTTCATCTCTGGTCAAAACCTGAAGTTTGGAAGAAGTATGTGTTTACCTTGTATACAGGAATATAACCCCCTTGTGTTACCTTGGTTCACGTAACGAGGGCCATTTGCAAGCCATTCCTATGATAAAAGGTCTCGTTTGATGAATCAAGGTGAACCTCTTCGTGGTCTTCATCTGGTTGTTGAAGGTGGATTGAGGTGATGGGACCATGTGTGTAGAATAGATCTCCCGATGTCCACTATTATTCTGTGAATATTTTGGTTTTTTTGTGGTGGGCATACACAGGACCTGAGGAACCTTCTGACCATGGAGACCTCATACATCAGTGGTGTGGTCTCCTATCTTAAAAAAGATTAAGCCACTCCATGGAGTCAAGATGGCAGCTCACACTGGCCTGAAAGACATGGTGGGCGTCTAATAGATTCAAATTGGTGGCTTCAGCAGAGAAGAACAAAAGTCAACTCCCTTAAAATTATGTTTTGGAGTAAAATTCTAACATGTCCTCCCTCTTTTTCCAGGTCTGAGGTTCCTCCGAGCTCTGCGACTCATCCAGTTCTCCGAAATCCTGCAATTTTTAAACATATTAAAAACAAGGTAAGAACGGGCGCCTCGGAGTGGAACCTTAATGCATCTCTGCCGTGACATGCCTCGTGCATTACTTAATGTTTACGCATTTTCACGATGAAAGTGGCTTCTTGGCTTAGATTGGCTGATTTTTGGTCAGCCGACGAAAGAGCCATTCAGTGCTACCGAGGCTTTCCATTGGCCGTTCAACGTTCTACTCTAGAACCCTATGGTCATTTCATGTTTTTTCTTCTAATGATTGGTATCACCTCATTGGTCGGCTGAACCGGTGGGTACATATATTAGAAATAATCTTCTACTTAGGACCCAATCTTTGCCCAGATTGGTCCTAAAGGAAGATAATTCAAGGAAGTTAGTGATCCATTTAAAGGGCCGATATTCCAAGATCTAAGCAACTGAGGTCTGAAGAACCTACGGGACTGTACATCAGGACGTTACACCTGCACATGTATCTCCATGGTATGTTTGCTGTATGAACGAGGCTTTGCTTCTTGATCCTGCATGTGGCGGGGGGGGCGGGGGAGGGTAACAGATGGCGGAGGGTGGGCATCCACTCGGAGAGGCATTAGGATTACAACAAAATCTCATTCATGAAATTAACGTCTCGCCATTCATAACACGGACAGGAGGCAGGAAGAAGCTTAACCCCTCGGTGGAAACAGGGCTTCAGTTAGAGAGGCTTCCTCTGTATTAGGCGTTTATCGGAATTTACTAAAACACAGCCTAACCTCCAGCCAAGAGTGCTGGAGAAAGAGCGACGTAAGGGAGTTTTGTGACGTTCACTTTATCCTAACCTGATACAAAGTATTTACGACTCGAGGTTTGGGACATGTGTGGACAACAGATGACCATCAGAGGTCTCCTGTTTGACCCATGTCCCATCTCCTACCTTGTGAAAACACGGAAAAAAAAGTATTTAATGTGTGGTTTTTGGAAACTAATGGCTACCAGGCTTCTAAATGATTCTACTGATTAATATTTCCCCATATAATTCCAATTTTTCTCAGTTCTATCTCTTAAAAACTCTTCTTGAGTAGCTTGGAACCTTGAAAAATGGCATTATCAAATAACGTCATACAATATGTATGATCAAAGTATTAAAAATAACTTTTTTCATATGGCGGAAACCGGAATTTCCCCCGTCTCTTCCAAAATATGAGATACCAACTCTACTCCTCCCGTCAGCAGGACTCTGGCACGCATAGGGTGTTTCATGTCATAGTCTTAGTGTCAGGGGCCTGAATCCGGATTTTCCCAGATGTCGCCGGCAGCTCAGAGCAAACAATTTTTTTCTACTAATCTAACCTAAAAATAGGATGAGCAGATGAAATAAATAATAATGTCCATCTTCATTGTCATCACCCGCCCGACAGAGACCATCATGTAGTCCAAGAGTGTTGAAGGGAAATGTCATGTATGATGACCTTCCAGCCAAGCGGGGTTCATTGACTCGTTGGAAGCCCATCCGCGGAGTCAATCTTTTTTCTGTGGGTGACCGTGTCTAACATCTTCTCTTCTTCGCAGTAATTCCATTAAGCTGGTGAACCTCTGCTCAATATTCATTAGCACGTGGCTGACAGCTGCCGGCTTCATCCACTTGGTGAGTTTCTAATTGGTGGAGTATTTCCACGTGATATGGGGGTAGAACCCTGACCTTGCGCCTTAGAGTTAATCCAACTCCCACAGGTGGTTAACTTTTCACACTTGATGTTGGAGCACAGTTTTGAGTCTAGTCAAGGGAAAGAAGGACGCATCCAGACAGCTCATCCCATGGCCCACGTACTTTACCCCCATGTGTCATCACCTTTTAAGCTTTTAATTTATTAGGACCATGGCACCTACCTGAGCTCCAGCCACTCGTAACCTTCTTCAGCCTCTTGAAGGAAGGTTTGACTTTGGCAATGCGTGGTCTACATCTAGTAGAACTTTCAAAAATACCTAAGAAAGTGGTGGACACTTTTTTGACTCATGTTTTTACTCGTTTTTTCCTCCTTTTTTGTCTTCTAGGTGGAGAACTCGGGAGATCCATGGGATGATTTCCGCAACTCCCAGGCTCTCACCTACTGGGAGTGCGTCTACCTGCTCATGGTGACCATGTCCACCGTGGGATATGGAGATGTTTATGCAAAAACCACCCTCGGCCGTCTCTTCATGGTCTTCTTCATTTTAGGCGGTTTGGTAAAAAGCTTTTTGTTTTTTTGTACACTTTTAGTATTATGGTTTTACGATGGAACCTGCAGAGCAGTGCGAACTTCAGCCGTATACGAGGCACGGTGACATATGTAAATATACCGTCTTTAGGTCAGATCAATCGTAAACACAACACGTTACTATGGGAATAGTACTACCGGAGTATGTATGACAGCCATGTTTCTTGATTCCACCAGTTGAAGTGTCTCGAGGCTTTTCCGACGTGATGTCATTGACTTAATCAATAACATTTCCTTGGCCCAAAGTATAATATTTTTGGAAATACGCTTGGTGAGGGCCATAAACAAAAGAGATCCATGAGGTGGCCTCAGGGTAGATAACTTACTGTATTTGCTAAGAAGACCCCGTTAGTCAATTAATTCCAAAGCTTCACTGCCCTAACTTCAAAGAATCCTTCCTACTTTCTTTACTTAAAGAACTCGTGTCCTTCGGTTAACCGTTATAATGAAGAGGTCCACCAGTGAGGTCTTTGAGATGGCCTCAAGGCAGATACCTTACTGTATTTGCTAAGAAGTCCCCGTTAGTCAGTTAATTCCAAAGTTTCACTGCCCTAACTTCGAAGAACCCGTCCAAATCGCCTCTTACTTTAGTTAACCATTTAATTAACAGGTCTACCAGTGAGCTCCTCGAGGTGGCCTCAGGTTAGATGGTGGTCCTTTAGAAGTATCAGTCTTCGTATTCAGTGCCCGATGTTAAAACCCACTGCTTTAATGGAAGAATGTGACACCTGGCGTGGCGGGTGCAATGCTCTGCAGGCTTCCATACGTTAACCACTTATTTTTTTAACTCTTTACAACCATAACGAGTGTAGAAGACATACCGTTGAGGCAAATAGCAGAAGAGCATCATTTTATGTAAATGTTATAAAGGGGGTGTGAGTAATGTATTCCAACCTCACCAATGAAAATGCTGACTTCTATAGAAGTATTGAGTATCACTGACTTCCTGTGAGTCGCGGGCGCCATAACGTTCTTCCCCGGTCTACGAGATCCGCCTTGGGCTGCCCAGTAGTACTCAATACGTCTATACACGGCGGTCGGGAGAGTCGCGGCAGGTAGACTTATCCTCCCGGCTGCAGCAAGCTATTTGTAATCAGTTATTTAACAATGAAAAAGGGGGTTAAGAACAGCCAAGATTTCTATTAATTTTAATGATCAGAATCTGGGCGTTAACCCCTTCTTTGCCACGGGGGATGTGAAAGGCACCCTAGCAGAGAACGAGTTAAATAGCTCAGCGGCTGTTCTGTAACGCATTTATAAATATGATTTTTGTGGTTTCGATCTACTTCCCTCCTTGCCTTTTTTTTCCCCCTTTTTGTCACCCCCCTTTTTCCGTCCCCAATTATTCCAACAAACAATATGGACCAGCATTGTTCCAAAGCGCAGGCGGCTTTGGGGGTCCCTCCTTTTATTCCAGCCCTCTCTTTCAATTACAATAAATAAATGTGGCGTTAGTTAGCGCTCTACAATGATACGTCTGAAAGCTCTTTCAGCTTTCCAATGGCAAAGGCGAGCGGCGAAGAAAGATGTTGGAGAGAAAGGTCGCTAGATGTCCTTACGAGGTTGGCCGTTCTTTGGTTGAAGAACCGTTGAAGGCCAAACTTTGTTGTCGGGATCTGTTTGTTGTTTTAGGAGATTCCTTAAGATTCTCAACATTCCTTTGAATTGTCAAAGGAGGTCACTTTTAGCGGTATCAGGGGAGGAAAGAGGGCCATTAGAGGAGGAAAGAGGGACATCGGAGGGGAAAAGAGCAGTATCAGAGGAGGAAAGAGGGGCATCAGAAGAGGAAAGAGGAGCATTAGGGAAGGAAAAAGAGCATCGGGGAGGAAAGGGGAAATTAGAGGAGAAAGAGGGGAATCAGAGGAGGAAAGAGAGACATCAGGGGAGGAAAGAGGGTACATGGGAGGGAAGAGGGCCATCAGGGGACAATAGAGGAGCATTAGGGGAGGAAAGAGAGGCATAGTGGAGAAAATGGGGAATTAGAGGAGATAGAGGAGAATCAGAGGAGGAAAGAGAGTCACAGGGAAGGGAAGAGGTGCACTGGGGAAAAAAGAGGGCACAGGGAAGGGGAGAGGTGCGCTGGGAAAGAGAGAGGGCACAGGAAAGGAAAGAGGTGCATTGGGGAAGAAAGAGGGCACAGGGAATGGGAGAGGGGCATCAGGACAGGAAAGAGAGGCACAGGGAATGGGAGAGGGGCATCAGGACAGGAAAGAGAGGCACAATAGAGAAAAGAAGTAGACCAGGATAGAAAAGAGTGCCATCAGGAGAGGGAAGAAGGTCACAGTGATAAGCGGACTGGCCAACCAATCAGGAAAATTTCGTCCTATACCTGATATTACATCATCATTCATATATGTCTCTGATATTCTTCCCCACCCCTTGCAAACATTGCATGCGCAATCTCCCACTTTTAGAGCAGGAAGTCGTCTGCGCTCGCTCCACCGTTTCACCCCAAAAAGCGTCGGCCTTTGGAAACAATGCTTGCAACATATGTGTTTGTTGGACAAAACATGGCTCTGTGTTTATGTGAATGATTATTATATTTTTTAGAAGTAGCTATAAAACCAGTCCTTACCTCCCTTCTCCCTAATGTGTGACCCTTCAGGCAACATCACCCCCCTTTTTTCGCAAACTTTGTCTATTCGTTTAAGTTTTATTTTAAATGTGTCACCCTCCTACCTTCCCACCACCCCCCGAATTTAAACATTTAAGGGGCGCACTCGAATCTGCCGTCCATTGTGACGTTTCGCCCTTAAGATTATTATTTTTTCTAAATTTTCCCTATATATCTAAAAAATGTTTAATTTATTTTACTAAATACATATTTTTTTCATCGTACCTTTTTGATTGGCTATGTGTTGACTTTGTCTCCTTAAATGTATTTTTTCCCTAAAGATATTAAGAACCAGAGATGGGTTTTTTCAGTGAATATGTGATCGACAACAGAAATCTCACGTATTATACTCAATAAGATATAAAAAAAAAGTTACTAGTTTGCCTGGTGTAGCCCCAAATCGATTTTATTAACTGAGGCCTTCAAATTAAGATATTTAGATCCGAAAAAGCACACATTTTAGGTTCTCTGTGACTGTAGGACTTGTTATCGTACCATGAAAGGCAGGTAACTTTTCAAACCATGAGTCTTCATTGGCTTCTTCAGTCTAAGGACAGCTTCACGGTCCAATGTAGACCAGTTGGGACCAAACCCAAGCCATATCCGCACTGAATTCTACTTACGTTCTACTCAAATTGAGTTGAGCATAGTTGACCTGGTCTTCAGCCATCTTCTTAGTTACAAGTACCTGGTGGTTAGTAAGTGAACCTGGTTCCATACTTTTGGCCGTGGTGGTGTGGACGTAGAATGGGGCCTGATAATCCTTGGTCTCTTGACCATGATAAATACAAAACCCATAAATAATAAATTAATGGCATTAAGATCTCCATGGTGAGACACATGGCCAAAACTTTGGCCATGGTAAAGTCTACGCTCCCCATCGTTGACTTGGCTTTACGCGACAGTGTCCACTTGGGTGTCTACTTAAGTCACAAGGACTTACTATCATTGGAATGTCCTTGATAAATGATAGAACCCTTTCAATTTGACCTAAAATGTGGTCTAGTGTTTGTATTAAGCCAGGCTCTCAATATCTGTCCCCATCGGTGTAAAACAGGGATGTTAAACTCGGGGCGTCAAAGGCTTGAGTACAGACACCAGTTTATGGATATCACAGATTGAGCAAAGGAGATTCAAGTAAAAATAGTGAATTCATTTGTTTTTGGGATTCAGGGATACACAGAATTCCAGGTCTATCAGCAGGATTCCAGGCCCGGAGTCCTGCCCCGGTGGTAGATATTGTATATGACTTGGGTGTCCAACCTTGGTTCACAAGGTCCACCCCCAACATATAGATTAACACTCATAATTATTTAATAATAATAGTAATACCGGTAATAACAGCTCACCCATTCCAGAAACCTTATAGCTATAGACTCGATAACAATGAAAAGAAAAAAGTCTACTTATAAAGTAGCGAAATCCTTCTTAAAAAAACACAAATTAGGCAGAAAATAAAAGCTAAATTAAAAGAACAGTAACAAAAAACACTAATAATAATAATAACAATAATAAGCAGGAATTTAGTACATGGAATGCTTGTTTTCACTCCTGTAAAGTTAAATTTCTTATTAATTTATTTCGTTTATTTTGTTTATTTAATGACAATATTTTTTTGGTGTTTTTGTGAAGTTTTTTTGCTGTAGCGTAAAAAAAAAATGTCTTAGGATCCTATTAAGCACATTCACTGAAAATACTCATCATCTGGTTCTTAAAACGTTAAAAAAAGATTTTTTTTACTTTTTTTTAAGTATTTTAATGTTTTTGACTATACCTTTTTTTGTGAACTTCTTTTTTTTGTGACGTACTCCTTTTTTTTTCTTCTTATTTTATAGATATATATATATATATATATTTTTGGGGGTATAAATCTAGTAAATCCAATTTTTTTTTTTTGGAGCTCTTTTAGAAACGCTCGGCTGTGGGTGACTTCTCCCAGGAAAGAACGGGTGGGAAGCAGAGCTGAGTTTGGGGAAAATTTACTGGAATTTTTCATCTAAAACCTGACCTTGCCCCCTTTGTCATCTGCCATACACCAGGTTATTAAAATAGTTTAATCCGGCAAATTTTTTTTAAAAAATATCCTATTATTTTAACACTAATATAAGCCTGTCAAAAATTAATTAATTAATTATATTAATGTTTTTTTTTTTTAACTGTAAATATAAAAAAGCATTTCCGAAATACAGATGGATCTGGCCATTGCCAAAGATCTAAAAATAATAATAAAATAATAATAAAAAATTTTTCACCATAAATAATTAGGCCCTTGGCTGGCTTGGCCATGATTGGCTTTCATTGTTTTTGAGAACCCAAGAATGTGTCTCTTAAGACCGGATCCAACCTAGAAACGTTACTAACCTATCTAAAAATAATTATAATTTTTAATTTATATTTAATATATTTTTCTCTATAACTAAGTTGGCCGATGGCTGAAGATTTTTAAGAATTTTATTTAGCACCTATCTAGTTTATAGATGGTAGTCGCTTATGCCTAAAAATAATATTTTTTAATATAGAAAATAATTCTTATTGACCAAAAATGTGTCATTTTTTTTTCTGAAGGCTCTATATAGTCTACGGATTTATTCATTAAAGTCTAAAAATTCTAATTAAATAAAAAATAAAAAAAATCATAGATATCATTGAGCCTAGGACCTGGTGTGGGACAGAAAACATTTCGGCAAGGTCTCGTGTGATCAGGACGCTTCCAAACCCGACCTCTCTTCCCGTCCCGTGTCCTCTCTGGATTGGTCACCGACCAAAACCGACCCAAACCCCTCCATGCCAAGCACGTCACTCTTTACGACAGACATCCTTTCTGTCTTTTTAGCCTTCTCTTCTGTCTCCTGTCTTCCTTCCTAGGCCATGTTTGCCAGCTACGTCCCCGAAATCATAGAATTAATAGGAAACCGAAAGAAATATGGTGGTTCTTATAGTGCAGTTAGTGGACGGAAGTAAGTATTGACCCGCGTGCGGTCTCAATGCTGCAGGGCGAAACTCTCTGCATGCAATTTGTCCTCTGTTTGTTTTTTTTCTTCCCTGTTTCTCGTTCCACGCACTCAGGCAATGTTTGCCCGCTACGTCCCCGAAATTGCTGCTCTCATCCTTAACCGGAAGAAATATGGCGGGACATTTAACGCAACCCGGGGGAGAAAGTAAGTTTTTTATTTTTTTTTTAATTCTTTTATTTTCAGAACTCTTATCATTATTTTTTTAGGATGACAAGAGTGGGACATTTTAGAGGTATTCCATGTTTGAGCTACAAGGAACCCCCCCTTTGAGTGGCGAAATGCGTTGGTGCCTAAGTGAATGTTTTTTAACTTGAGTTTTGCACGAGTCCCAAGTTTACTCTGTAAAAGGCCAGTTTTCATCAGGACAATTCGCTAACGTCGGGCCAACCCATAGGCCGAGTTCACATTGGTCCTTCTTAACATCGAGGACCATTGGCTAGGTCCAAAAAACAGTTTGCCAGCCTCTCCATCCCTCAACAAGTGTCCTTAGTCCTCTTTATATCGTCTACGGACTTTTAGGGTCTATTGTTTGAAATGGAGGCGTGTTCATGGAGGACCTCCATTGGTCGAATGTCTCGAGCCGATATACACAAAGTACCAAACGCCTTCATATATTATCTAAGCCCTTCGTGGCGCGTAACGATAGCAGCGCGTTATTCTACAGGACCTACGTATCGCCTTGAAAATTATTTTTCAGCTTCTTTTTTTTCGAAAATGATCCACTTTTGGGGTTAAAACTCAACATTTCTTTGGAAAAATTATCAAACAGATGGTCGGCCATTTCATTTTTATAGAAAAGGGGAATAATTTCATCATTCCCATCTACTACATCTACTCTCCCTGCCACCGATTCAGTTAATGAACCCTAGAGGTCAGAAATAGAGAATGAAACAGGATCGGGGGCTCGTATTGTTACCGACGCATTTCGCTGCGTGTGTTTGTTACAGAAATGATATAGAACTTTCTGTATAGAGTTTGTGGAATTTTTTTTTTTCATGAACAAAAAGAGTTCAATCTAGAAAGCATTTCTACATGGACGGAATTTGTCCATTGTCTTTCGGCCATGTTTTTTTCCTCTGGATGTTTTTGGAATATCGTCACAACAGCTGGCCCTTGCTGATGCGTCTGCTTGTACTCCTGTCACTCCGTTATTCACGTCTCTCTTAGTTCTTGTAAGACATGCTCAACACCGGAAGTGATATTTTCTCTTGAAGGCCAACGTGATGTCCCTTCACAGTGTTCTTCAAACTAGATCTTCTGGAACCAAAGGAAAAAAACGAAAAAAAAGTTGCGTGTTGTTGCCGCTATGACCCCTCTCCAGACTGGAATACCTTTAAAATTTCTACTCGAGTCCGAAATAGGATGTCATGGCCTCTTAATGTTTATCTGCTCCATGGGGTCAGACGTAAGACGTAAAGAAACACAGAAATGATTGGCCTCATGAGCGTCAACGTCATCGGTACAAGTGAGAGATGATGTTAGGTGCAGTCCCATGTAGTTATCTGTGGGAAACCTAATGTGTGGTCGTATAAAAAATGAAAAAAAAAATATTTTTCTTATTTTGTTAAAATGCTAGAATTTTCTAATGGTGACCCACATATTCAAAGGAAAATTCTCAGTATCCTAAATACCAACAATTTTTTGGGATCTCCTGAGCTCAGGTGGTTATTTAATCATCTCACGTTGACTCGGCCAAAGTGTCTTGGGGAAGTAACGTTGAGATCAACTCCTTGGTGCGTGAAGCCACCCCCATCACCAGAAACCATCCATTCCCTTCCTTATAGAGATGAGCTTTTCCCTTGTGGGTTCTATAGAGCCCCTTTCCTCCTTGGCCCCATTATAGGTGACCAAGGGCGGTGGGATGTCATGATATCTGGTGCATGAAGGTACCGAGCTCAAGGTCCCTCACCCAATACTAGCAGGCGATGAAGCTACGGGTTGTCCATACCATCTATATGAAGCCATTGTGAAGTCTTTCTATTAGGACCATAATGGTCCTCAGAATAGAAGACAGACAATGAGAGGCAACCCTTGGCTTTACCGTAGAATTTGAATTTCCAAAATCAATTTTACTTAGAATTGTAATTCTGTGGCCGGCCTGGTTTCATGGTATTTGTCAAGCTCTAAAATCCTTTAACAAAATCCATGTTTTTAATGGAATATACACCCACTAATTCCAGCACTACTAAAAGGTAGTGCCTGTTTCTGTTTGACTTAACAGTAAAAAAAAATATATATACATAAAATATAAAATATGATAAAATGTAAAATAAATTCTGGATTTGGATGGGGGAACTGGGTTCTTACAGAATTTTGGAGGCTTGTTTTGGCCCTCACTGTTTGGGACTATTTTGGAAAGTATCATTTTTGTGTGTTTGTTAGTTCCCTATGGTCCGTTGGTTCCTGATTTGGAAATCCTTACATTTAGGGAAAATCCAAATGCCATTGGCCAAAAAATCATTATTACACCACACATAATATTCGCAGCTCAAAATATTTAAACTTTAGACTGCTTAAGGCTTAAGGAGAATGGTAAAGTTGACTGAACGAGAGGATGCTACAACGTAGCCCAGGCAGTCTATCAATAACAACTTCTTAATAATGGTGGCCCATTATCATGTTGACTCCAACATCTAGTAGACTGTTGTGGACGTAGTGTGGTGGAGGTCGTTGGCGGTGATCACAAATATCTATGGGTGTTGGGAGAGCAGGTCCATCGGGATTGTCCATGGTCACTCATAGCTGTTGACCGTTGACCTGTAGCTATAGGTTCTTACTCAACATAGTTCTGTGGTTATGTTTTTTGTTTTATATTGGTCTTTTTTCTAAGCTACATGGGACTGCACCCGCAAAAGGCTCAAATTACTGAAATTTGGTATTTGTTAAAAAATTTGGCTTTCTACACCACATCCGTACCCCTAAGGTTTTCAAACCACCATCGCTTGATCACAAAATATACGTCATTGGAACCGGGTGCCTATCCTAAATCGAGCTTGAAATCGGACTGAAGACTCAATCAGTTGTTTGTGGCCCCCGAAAGTGATCATTCTAATGAAAGGGACGGCCAGTCCCATTGGTCGTCCTCGATGATGGAAAGCTATCTCCAAAATGATGCTGGTTGTGCTCAAGTATGGAGAGCGTAAAATCTTAGGGGTACTGGGCAACCAAATTAAACATTATTTACAACAAAGAGGCCATTACATTAAATCCATTGGGGTAAAAGAGAAGGGTATCCACCATCCATTTTTTTTTTAGCCTTCCATCCCACCAGCCGCGTGTCGACAAAAACACCAAAGGATTAGAGCAGTAACGTCGGTACTTTTCTACTTGTGACTGTGAAATTATATTTATCAAATATTTTCAACGTTTTACCCACCGACCACTAGTTTTAGGGAATCTATCATCAAAATAATGTATTCTTTTTTTTTGCCTGGTTTCATGTAGGTTCTAATTTTCCAGAACTTTCTATTTTATTTTATTATTTTGTTTCATTTTTTTGGTATATATCTGTGATCACCCCGGACCTCCACCATTATCCAATATATTTAATTAAACATATTATTTTTTACTGGACTGCCGAACTATAGGGGGCCTCCCTGCTCCAATTTATACTGAAACTATACTCTAGTTTTTACTGCTAAAACTACTTATTTGACGACTTTCAACAAAACAAACAAAAAATCAGATTTCACAGTTTGATGCAAGAAATGTCATATATTTGAAATTAACCAAACACACAAATTTTTATGATGGATTCCCTTAAATAGTATTGTAAAGGGTGGAAAGTGTTTATTTTACTGTTGAGGTGAAACAGACAACATATCTAATATTGTTACAAAGAAAATATTACATTTTTTTGTATTAAATCTCATTAAATACATTAAATCTCAGAAACCTAATTTCAAAGGACGGTTTGGGAAATCCTTGCCTTTGCTAAACAATATCAATGTGAAAACTGCATTTTCAAGTTCCATTTTTTAAAATTAGGTAAATTGTTTAAAGAAATAATGATAAAAGACGTTAATTCTTCATTTTCTGTTTTGTCCATAAGAGGGCGCCTCTAGCCCACCAGAATTCACCTAGTTTGAGGATTATGTTCTGAAAACTTCTTATATTATTTCTCTCTTTTTTTAAGTTTTCAAAATAATTTACTTTATCTTAAAAATTACTAAAAAATAAACACTTTAATTTTTTTTTTATTTTTTATTTTTTAAAGTTGGTTAATCTGTTCTGCATTTTAAAGAAATAAGTTCCTCGCGTCTTTGTAATTATTTTGGGGCTAAACCCCAATTTTTTATAGATTGTCTAGCAAAACACTAGGACAGCTACACCATGAAATATATTATTCAATTGGATTGATTTTATGTCTGTGTTAAAACATTCTACAAGACAAACAATACAATACTGACATAGA
This sequence comes from Spea bombifrons, assembly GCF_027358695.1. Lineage (NCBI taxonomy): Eukaryota > Metazoa > Chordata > Amphibia > Anura > Pelobatidae > Spea > Spea bombifrons. The sequence goes on along the minus strand of NC_071097.1, from coordinate 1,299,450 downwards.
TTTTAAAAGCAAGTACCAGCGGTGTCAATGTAATTTTCATTTCTCAAAATCAGATTTTCTTTATTTAAAAAAAATTCATAATTAAATTTGATTTTGACCAAGAGAAATTAAATTGATAAAGAAAATACAATTGCAGTTACTGGATATCACCACTAGGCGGAGCTTTCTTTAAACCTATTATAATACTAATAAAAAGTGTTGTTTATTGCAAAGTATTAACAATATTAATGTTGTGATAATTATATATTTGTGGTAAAAGTTAACGTATTCCCACTGATTGTTGTTGTTGTCACCGATCAGCTATTTCCACAATTAATCTAAGAAATTATATATTTTTTATCAAAGTTAGTCGTGCACAAATAAGTAAAATTGTTCACTATTGAATAAAACTGTTACTTAATTTTTTTTTTTATTTGGTCTTTCTTATTACTATTTATTATGTGTTTGTTTACCATTTAAATGTATTGTAATTTTTTTCCCTGTGATTTAAAATGAACATTTTGCTTGCACAGACTGGAAATAATGTGTTCATTTTTTAATTGTAATAAATATAGATTATTTCTGCAGAAATAAACATGATACATGGGTCATTTTAACCCTTAAAGGGGATTCTTTATTCCCCCCCCCCCCATTAAACGTCATTAAAACCAACATCATGACCTTTTTATTGCGTAATTTGTAAAAATCTCACTAAAACTACACCACCCCCTGAAAAAGAAAGATGGCTGCTTCCGGAAAAGTCCTGTGCGCGGTACAGATATAACGACATCTACTTTTTGGTGCAATTTTCCATTAAAAAATTGTATACGCTTTGACGGACATTTGCTTCTCTACAATCACCTTGAAATTAAATTTTGTTTTTGTAAGAATTTAAAAAAAAAAAATTAAATAACCTCCTACAAATTATTGCCAACCCCCGTTAATCCATTTTACCCATTACCTATCCTGCTCTATTTCTGCTGAACTTATTTATTATTATTAAAAAATATTATTATTATTATTATTATATTTCTGCTGAATTATTATTATTATTTTTATTATTATTGCTATTATTATTATTTCTCAGCTGCAGAAATACATTTTGTTTAATGAAAAGTCCCCATTTTAACCTCCATGTGTCATAAAACACAAGTTTATAATAGCTGTTGGTAAGTTCTGACTGGCTTTTCCAAAATGATGTCTCCTCCAATGAATTATATTATGTGTTAATTGTTTATGATTGTTTATTTAATATCGTTAAATATTTCTCGATTGTTACGTTATTGGCTGATGACTCTTATTTTTGTTTTTTTATAGATGAGGACCACATCAAATTAGTTTAAGCTCTTAACCGGTGATATTTTTTCCTTAGGGTTCCTGACTCAGAAGAACCGTCAGATCTTTGAAGGACGTCCCGTTTCCATTTCCTCGCCCCCAGAACCGCGCCCTCATTAAGTGTTTGTTTTTTGTGTCTTCCAGACATATCGTGGTATGCGGTCACATCACTTTAGAAAGCGTCTCCAACTTCCTGAAAGATTTCCTGCACAAAGACCGCGACGACGTGAACGTGGAGATCGTGTTTCTGCACAAGTGGGTAGCCGGTGACACCGGCTTTATTAAAAGGGGTTTCGCTGAGATCACTGTATAGATAATACAGCTGTGCATTCAAATCCGTACAAATTTTAATCTAAAATGTGCCGATTTTGTTAATTTCGATGCCCGTAAACAAGGAAGGGCCTCAACGAAGCAAAGGAGAACGAAGGTGAAACTCAGAATTGTCTGTCACATGCTCTCTCAGTGTCTCTACCTTTTCCACAGCTCAGCTTCTTGCTCTCTGCTTCTTCTCCTTTTTTCTGTCTTTATTCTTCTCTGCTGATTGGCTGCATTACACTGATCTACTGGAACACTTCCCCATCATGGTAGAGTCTTTGAGTCCACCACGGGGTCAACCTCTCCCCTGATTGGAGGTTGTTCCAGTGGTGCGCGCCGAGGCTCATCCCTGATGCAGAAGTGCTCCAGGAGGCCAGGGTAATGCCGGGGATCACCAGGAGTAACTGATCACCGGAGAAGAAGGAAAAATGAAGAAGGGGAGCACAAGAGCTGTGAAGGCACGGGGAAGGGAGACATTGAGAGGGAGAGTGAGTGACAGCGAGTGAGTGACAATGAATTACACTTCCAAATAAAAAGCCTGCCCAGTTTGGGCCGAATGGAAAGGTCAGGAAATGAAAAAGAACGGACCAAAAATGACAAATTACTCCAATTGGTTTTGGGTCCATGTGCACAAGTCTAATGGATAACCTCAACCCCTCTTCCCTGCTGACATGGACATTAAGGCTGAAATCCATAAATATGTATTTGCACATGTACACGTCACGTCACATCACCCAGACACAGAAACATAAGATATGATCTCAATAACTCTTGAGATGGAAGTTAACCGACCCATTTCTTGGAATTTCCCCAAATTTTCTAACCCAAGGCACTGTCCAGCTGCACCTAAGACTATAGTCCGTATTGAAATTACTTTGGGCAACCTGGTACAACTTTCAGAATCTCAAAGATATTTGGCGAGGGTTGGATTCATAGACCCTTCTTGTCATTGGCATCTTCAAGTTCCCCCCCATACTCGTCGACTAGCAAAGAGACCCCAAGAACTCGTCGATATCACCAGCTGTTCGTCAGCGTGCCGTACTATCTTCAGAAGAAGACGTTCTTTCATTTCTTTCATACACTGGCGGGAACCCTCTTGTAACTGTAAGAGCTTTTAGCCGAGGACATGTTGGTCCACCGTTACCTCAATACCCTTGAGATCGGGCTTTGTGGCCGCACTTTCGTTTACTTTTTTGGGGAGAATTTTTTTTTTCTACTGTTTATTTTTTAAAACGTATGCCTCTTTTATATCCTGACAGCATCTCCCCAAACCTGGAGCTAGAAGCTCTGTTCAAAAGACACTTCACTCAGGTAGAATTTTATCAAGGATCCGTCCTGAATCCACACGATCTGGCGAGGGTTAAGGTAGGTGACCTGGCCATCCAAGAACCATTGTATAAGAACATACGCTACATGAATGGACCTTGTTCTTTGTGCATGCTTGACCGAGGCTCATGAACTTTAAATGAGGTCTAGCTTCCTCATCGGATTCCATGTAATATTAGCCTATGTTACTGATGTATTCACTAAGCTGTGAGTTGTAGATGAGTTACAAAGAGTTTGATCTCATCGAACTAGATGTGCTAAGACATTTTTTCCAGTTTCTTGAGTGAAGAATGTCGCATCCGCCATTAGCGTTGTTGGCCAGCAAATCTTGGGAACGCTAATTCCTGGGAGGGCGATGGTATAACGTTACTTTTCCGTTAATGACCGGGGCTTGTTCTCTTAGATTGAGTCAGCAGACGCGTGCCTCATTCTCGCAAACAAGTACTGCGCGGATCCCGACGCAGAAGACGCATCCAACATAATGAGGTATGGGGTCTTGGAAACATTATTTTGCAACACAAGGTTAAAAGTCCATATTGAAATTATACCAAGGTCAACTGGACGCAGTGCCTTTTGTGGGCCCATAGGCACAAGGTGGAAGGAGACAAGACAAAAAGTCCTCTCATTGCTCATTAGGTTCTACAGAAAATAAGGAAACCTCAAAAGAACTTAGCCCACTGGTTTTATTGCCTAATATTTATCATTTTCTGCCTGATAGAGTCATCTCCATCAAAAATTATCACCCCAAGATACGGATCATCACTCAGATGCTGCAATATCACAACAAGGTGAGCTGAAAATAAGGGCAGTGAGAATATTTCCCTTGGTGTCCATTGGCTTACCTTGACCCACCCATTAGATGACTCTCCGCCGAGTGTAAACCCCGGTGTAGATACCAGAGGGGGATACTTATTGACACAAGTCCCGAAGAGAACGATAGGCATGCCTATGTACTACTTACGTCTCTTAACATACACTTTGTGTTGGTTTGATGTACACCAGGCTCATCTACTCAACATACCCAGCTGGAATTGGAAAGAAGGGGATGACGCCATCTGCTTGGCTGAGCTGAAGCTGGGTTTCATTGCTCAGAGCTGCTTGGCCCAAGGTCTTTCCACCATGCTAGCGAACCTCTTTTCTATGCGCTCCTTCATCAAGGTAACAGCAATTCAAGAGCTAACTGAAACCTGTCTATTCAATAAAGTAGTATTTTAATACTCATTTTATACTCATTGTAATAGTCCTTGAGTACTCATACCCAGCAACTTCCTTGAGTTGGTTTCCGTGGAGCTCTTCCTTCTCCTGCTCCATATGTGAAGTGGGTTGGGGAGTTGCTGGGTTGGAAGGCAAGTTAGCTATACGCAGGTCTTGCCCCATTAGTTTAAAAAGTGGTGGGTTGTTAGAGTATGGGGAGCAACTGGTTCGACAGTTTTACCCCCAGATACCATCGGACCCATCTTTGCTATGGCTTAAACTTACAATACAACATAAAAAATAAACCTCTCCTAAAATCTTAGATACCCTTTAAAATACCCCGACGGCCTTTTGCAACTTCTGTTTACCCGCAAGCTCTGTTTCGTGACAGATCGAGGAGGACACGTGGCAGAAGTACTACTTGGAAGGTGTGGCTAATGAAATGTATACCGAGTACCTATCCAACGCGTTTGTGGGTCTCTCATTCCCAGCGGTGTGTGAGTAAGTACAAAGCGCTCGTCCAGAGCTGGATGCAAGTCAGTGACGAGGTCACCAAAAATACATTTATGACGATAGAACATACGGATACGTAGACGATCACCCAGTAAGAACAACGAGGAATGTTGTATGTGGATTTATTTTTGATGAGGGGGGTGATGTCTTGGCACCTGTTGTGCCGTACTGGATAATATAATCAGGACATAGTGCCCACTGATACCAAGTAACAAGAGACAAGGTGACCGTTTATTCCGATAGCGTCATGCTTCAGGTTTCGCCCCTTCTCTTCTGACTGTCTCTTTCTCAGCCGTCTCTTCAAACCGTCCTCTGTTGTCTCCTTGGGAATTGTAGGTTGTGCTTCGTGAAGCTGAAGTTACTGATGATAGCCATAGAGTACAAATCAGAGAAAGGAGAAAGCAGGTAAGTTACCCTGGGAGGCCCGTAAGTCGCCATTGAAAGAAGGTTACACGTCTCCGACGCTGGTTGGGTTGTGGGTCAGAAGCTCCATGAGGTTCTTCACAAAGGTTTCCATAGTTCCCTTTTTCTTTAAAAGCAGGAGGTATTCATGCGTTTTGAACTTCCCAAACCAATAGCATCCAATCTTCCAGGGAGGTCAAAAAACCTGAGCATTGTGGCCCTCAAGTCCATCTAGGAAGCTCAACTCCATCACATGGAGCGATGGTTCTCAAAACATTACCACAAACCTTTTTTTCCTCTCAAAATCCATTTTTGTATCTTGTCTTCCCGATTTCTGGCCAAATTGTTGTCAGGTTCCTTAGCCGAAGACAAGGAACGATCCTGAATCCGCTATCTGTTCCGTATTAATCACATGTGTTTTTTTGAACTCGAGAACGATGACGATGGGTTTTTAGAGAAAGGTTGGAAATTCACCAAAAAAACTCAAAAATGTGTGAATGACCCCAAACACGAGCACCCCCCCACTCCCTTCCTTCACACCCTTGTGAATGCCACATCTAACTCAACAACAGCCTGTCCCGAATCCCTTTACTTTTTAGACAACTAACCTCTCCCCACCCTTATGTTTTAACCCTTTGTTTATTTCTCTTTTGTTTTTATCCTTTTTTTTTTGTTTGTTGTCAGAAACACGGTGCTCTTTTTCTGCTTTTTCAAAAACTATGTGCCCATACATACCTCTCTGCTGTTCCACCCTATCAGGCTACCAAGACCCTCAAACCGTTGGTGTTTCCATTTATATAGTTATTTTGCACTTTTTTTTACCTACAAATTTCAATTACACAAATTTATGACTTTTTCATAATTGATAAAAAAACTTTATAAAATGTATGAATATTTTCTAATTCTTGGTATACTACACTATATACATTCATTTTTTTTATTTAATAAGTAAACTTATTAAATTTTGGAACCCTGAAATTATTAAAGCAAGTTCTAAATAAATTTTGTACTTTTTTTAATTTATTTTTTTTATATATATATATTTTTTTTTCAAACTTTGAAAGCCCGAATTAATATGCTTGAACAAAGTCAATGAACTAAAAGTAATTTTCTTGTCGGTAACAAAACCATAGTGTGCTTTTGAAAAAATTATATCTTAAACTCAAACATTTCACTCGCCCGTTGTGTACGGCATAAAAAAAAAATAAAAAAAAAAAAAGGGAAATCAGTTTGAGAGGTTTGTACCAAAGAAAATAAGACAGCATTCAGATTTAATTTTAATTTTAATATTTGTATCTTTATTTTAATAATTATTTTTATTTATTTTATTTAAAAAAAAAAAAAAATTATTATTATTATTATTTTTTTATGGGGATTGATGTCTTGGTGTCCATGCATTTCTTATCAAAGTATTTGATTGGAAATCTATATTTTTTTTTTCTTGTTGTTTGCAGAAGCAGAAAGCGGTATGGCTTTCAACATTAACTCTGCCTAACCCTCCTTCACCAAAACTTCACCCTAACCTCTCCTCCTCACCTCTGGACTCATATTCAAGAGCTCCCTCCGAAGAGAAAAAATAAAACATAAAATAAAAACCTCCGGTCCTCCTATCTCCTCATCCGAATACATGCACATATACGCCTATGTATACATACGTATATGTGGATATGTTTATACACACCTCTACATATGAGAGATGCAAGGGATGCCCTAAAATGTGCCATTCAATTATTATGATTTATGTATATTTTATATATTTATTACATTATTAAATATATTCAATATAATATTATAATGGAAATATTTCTCCGATATATAATATATCCAATATAATAAAATTAAATAAAAAAAAATAAAAAAAAAATTTAATTAACTAAAAAAACTCAGAAATGGTCCTGAAATGTTCGCTCTCTCATATGTAATGCCTGTGTGTATAGATATATATTTATTTTTATATATATTTATATAAGTGTATGAATGCCGCACATGTATTAGCATGGCGGAGGTATACATACACCTATATCCGGTTGCATCTATATATCTACACACATATATATATATATGTATTGTGTGTATACACGTATACATGAATGCATATATACAGCCATCAAGATAAACCAAGAATGCATTATTTTTTTATTTTTTTATTTTTTCATTCTTTTTAACAATTATTTCCTATCTTCTCAGCCTCTCGCTGTCGCTGTAACTTCTTTGCAGGGATCTGGTTAACCCTTTCCCTGTCAGACAGACTACATTTTAGTGGTCTCAGCTGCCGGTGAAAGGGTTAAAAGAATTACTTTACTTTATTTTTTATTTTTTTATTTTTTTGAGGTTCTCTTTCCCCCAGTGATGCTGTCTGTCTTTGGCAACGTATCGTCTGCGTCTCCATCCCAGTTTTTGTTGCTGCACCCCCGTTATCCCTAATGTTTCTTTCCCCTCCATGACCTACAATAGTATCTTTACAGCATTTTCATGTCACAAAAAAATAAAAATCACATATTTCCATTTTTTTTTAACTTTTTTGTCCATTATATTTAACAATTTTAAAAAAAATTTAAAAAAATACCCCTTTTTTAAAAAATGTAATTTACAAATCGTCTTGCCTGCTGTGCCCGGGATTCGAGTACCTCTTAATTTTATAGAGAAACCCAACCTCAGAGCTTTTAATACCAAAAAATGATATACATTTTAGATTTTTATCCAACTCTTTCTCTCTAATAAAGCATTTTTTTGTTTTTAGTATTAGAAAGAGGCTACAATAAGTATTTAAGAACTGTTTCTTATTCTATCTGAAGTTTTCTTATATTTCATAAATGTGTCGATATTTTTCAGCCCACAAGTTCATAATATTAAAAAAAAGAAATGTAACTTTTATTGACAAAAAAGTCTAAATAATTGTGAGAAACAAAATACTTCAAGTGAGGTTATAAATAAAAAAAATGGCTGATCTATTTTTTACTTTACCCTCTGCATTATATTTTTCATTATTTTTGGGGAATTTTTGGTTAATAATAGTTATTTTTTCCCCAAACTTAGGCTTCAGTTCCTTTTCCTTCCACACGAGGGCGCTGATGGTTATATGTAGGTTTTTGCATCTATATCGTTATCGAAGTCTCTCTATGCCAATGCCTCCTAGAATCTATGGTTCCCGTAATGCGTTTGGTTATTATGTATAGCTTGAGGTTGGATCGCGAGCCTTGGTAAAACCCTTCTTCTCGGGTGTTTTATCAATCTGTGTTATATCTTACCTCCTCTTTTCAACTCTGCTTGAACAAGATCTCCTTTTTGCTCCCCTGTGCTATTCTTTATATGAG